>NW_027458218.1:0-113619 GCF_050624435.1 Tenrec ecaudatus
GTCAGGCTCCTGCCTTTAAGGTTATCTCTCCCATTGTAACTGCATCCCACAAAGGCTCCTGCCTCCTGGCCACATGAGGCCTGCTGCCTGCCTTCCTCTAGCTCCTGGGGAATTGGGGCAGCAGTGGCAAGAACAACAAAAATCCCCAGGAGTTGACAAAAAGGGAGGCTGCCTTGCTCGAGAGACGGCCCCCTCACCCACCTGCATGTTGTTGAGATGCAGGTTCTCATCCCTGTGGCTGGGCAAGAAACGCCTCCTCCCCAAACGCAGTGGCTTCAAACAAGGACCATCATCGTGTGGTTGCTGGGAGGCTACTGGGTCGTGCTTGGAGTCTCCCATGAGTTGGCAGTCATATGGGAGCTGGGGCAGGGGCCTCTGGTGACTCCAGTGCCTACACGTGCACTCAGAGGGCTGGCAGCTGAAGCTGGCCGTTAGCTGGGTGCTTAGCTAGGTTGTTGGTTGGAGTGTCTCCACGTGGCCTTTCCAGGTGGCTCAGGCTTCTTTCAGCATAGTGTTCGGGTGCTGAGAAGTGTCCTGAGAGGTAGCACGTGGAGGCTAGACATTCTAAGGGTGAGCACTCAAGAAGAAGTCTTTGAAGGGATTTTTCAGAAGCCGTGAAGCACTTTTGGGGAGGAAAGGGGGTTGCCCAAACTAGATGTCACAGTGTCATCTTCTCCATAATCTATTGGTCACAGAGGTCATGAAACATCCCAATTTAAGGGGAAAGGACATAGACTCTACCTTCCTATAGGTAGCCTGTCAAGGAATTTGGGGGTCACATACGAAGACTGGGAGACCCTGGGTGGCACAAATGGTTAAGGACTCAACGTATCAAGAGGTGGGCAGTTGCACCTCTCAGAACAAATAACTAATGGCCTGCTTCAAGAAGCCCACAGGCTTGAGAATCCTGTGATGTGTAGTTTCTCCCTGGCACCCAGGGGGTCCTCGGGAGCCAGAACCAACATAACAGCAACGGGTTGGGTTTTTGTTGGTTTTGTTTGGGCTAATATTAAAATGACTAGTATGAAATGATATATGTATTGTGTTTAACTCTCAGGACTCTGATTATGCTGAAGTTGAACAAAACCATCTGCCTCTTCTATGAACGCCAGCCGATGGAGGCAAAGGGTGAGGGTCTAGAGGAAGAATGAATGTCAAATTCCCGTCCTCATGTTTCAGCTGTCCTTAAAGGGCACAGGGGATAAACCAGATGTCTTTGATATGATTTTAGCCTAATGACGTGCTAGTATGATGATGAGCAGCCTGAAAAGTGGTTTTAACTAATGTGCTCCAATATTTGAAAAGTTGACGATTTCACATCGAATTTTATATTCTCAGCATCTCAGTTACAAACAGAAAAGCAGGCCTTAAAATTCTTGCATTTACCCAAGGCAACAACAGTCTGGAGCTAGAATTTGAATGTCCCCTGTGGATGAGCTGACACGTGCCTGTTAACCACAGTCCCCATCCATCCCTATTGCCCCCAACACAGAGGTTGGCTACAAGTATCCTTTATCTATATGGCTAAAAAGGTTAGTTGGTTTGGATTGGGTTGCTAGTTTTTCCTGTTTTGTTTTTGCTTACTTTTGATTTTTGGGGGGCTAGGAAATGGTGTGTATTTTGGTACCATGTCTTCCAAAGCGAGATAATAAAACCCAGTAAGCCAAGAAGGTCAAACAGTCTAGATTAATGATGAAAGGAGGAGCCCTGTTGGTGAAGTAGATTATGAGTTGGACTTCTAACGGCAAGATCAGAAGTTCGAAACTCCCCCCACCCCCACTCCATAAGAGAAAGATGAGATTTTCTACTCCTATAAAGATTTACAGCCTTGGAAACCCACAGGGGCAGTTCTATACTCTGTCCAAAGGGTTGCTATATGTCAGAATTGATTCCAGGGTAGTGAGGTTTTCTTGATTGACATAAATAATTTTTGGTGAGTATTGAAAAAACCAGTCAATATTATTTTTAATACACATCAAAGAAGGTCCACATTAATTGTTCACACAACCCTGCCACCTTCTTTCTTTATTCCCTTGCCTCCCACTCTCCTTTCTTCCTCCCTATGGTCTTTTATCTCATTCTTTTTCTCTCAAGGGTTAGCCTAGGAGTGGGAAAGTCTGACTAATTCTTAACCAAAGACTAAATTGGTTTTATTGTTGGTGTTATTACTTGGGTTAATTTTTTTTCTTTTCTCTTCTTCTATTGGTTTGTGTCATGTAACCCAGAAAATGGGAAACACTTGGAACATCAAAACACTATCCTTTCTCAGTAGACTACAAGCATTAAAGGCAACAGAGATAAATACTCCAATAATAACAATAACATACAAGGATAGCTAAAGAGATAAATAGATAGATAGAAAAACCACAAAATCTTAGCAGTTGTGGGAAGGAGAATGGGACTAGCCCCATGAATAAATATAGGTTTGCCAGAGAATAGTTCTATATACATATTAGCATATACTACAAATATGCCCATGAATATAATAGTGCATCCAGGAGGCATAGTTATGAAAATGTCTTAGCTAGAACAAAACCCCTTGAGGGAGCGTGTCCTAAATATGGGGGATCAGGAACATAGCTCTGAGAGACCTCAAGATCAATTGGTACAAACTAGCTCACAAAGACAATGTTCTGTATCCATCAGGGAAGTGACTGGGGTCTTCAAAAGCTAGTGAGTAGCAAACTAAAAGTCGGTCTTGGTCTCACCCTATGTGTTGGACAGGGTTCTCTAGAGAGACAAAACCATATTGCTAGTAATTATATATAAATATATCTATAAAGCTAGATATACAATACAAGAAATGAACCACTAAATTATATACAGATAGATAACACAAGAAACTAACAGTTAAATTATAAAACAGTAAGACACTAGCAGTCCTTTAAGGCTGAGAGCCGCCAGTTGCCAGTCCCTTTCTGTAGAGAGAGTTGGGCTATATATACCCAGGCAGCAAACAGCAAGGCAAGTCACCAACTGTCACCAACTGTCGGTCCCCAGCTCCAGAGACGAACATTCCAATCTGTGGGATTAAATGGACCTCAACTTACAGCGACACAGTCCACAAGCTAGGCATCCCACAGGCAGTGTACCCCTTTAAATTGAGGCACAGAACAAGCAAGGCGAGGCTCACGAAGCCATTTATCCCTCTGCCCTTTGATTAATCCTACTTGTGTTTATCGGCCAGGCTGGCACAATAAACTATTGCACCCTGTCTGGAGCAAATAACAGTGAAGAAAATCAAGATGCCTGGCAACAATTAGTCCAAATCAGTAATGGACTATGCGTACCTCAGCCTCTATGATGCTAAGGTCAGAAGAACTAAATGGTGCCTGCCTATCACAAACAGCTGCTCTGAAAGGGATCATGGTATATAATGCTAGATAGAGTGGGGAGTAATGTGTAAGAAAACTGAAAGTCATACTACTACTACCAATAGTAATAATAATAATGATAAAAGATGAGGTTTATTGGTTAGATAGACTAGTGAGATCCCCACTACTATGGTCCTTCATCACCCTTCAGGTCTGGAACTGAATTCAACCCCCTGAAAAATAAACAGGTTTATAAAGTGAACCTTATGAGAATCAAAGATTGCAGCCCTCAGTATGGATTACAACTCAATGTCAAGAAGACACACATGCTCACAACTTGATCAATAGGTACCATGATAAATAGAGAAGTTTGTTGTTGTTGTTTTATTTGTTGTTATTTGTTGAAGTTGTCACGGATTTTTGTCTTGATGAGGTCTATAATCAATGCTCTTGGAAGCTGCAATCATGAGATCAAATGACGCATTCCATATGGATACATTTGGTGCACAATACGTCTGTAGAGTGCTAAAAAGCAAGGATGTTACTTTGAGGACTAAGGTGCACCTTACCCAAGCCATAGTAATTTAAATTGCCTCATAAGTATGTGAAAGTCAGACATTGAATAAGGAAGGCTGAAGAAGAATTGATATGTTTGAATTGTGGTGCTGGTGAAGAATATTGAAAGTAACATGGACTGCCAAGGGAACAAACAGATCTGTCTTAGAAGAAGTATGGTCAGAGGGCTCCTTAAAGGCAAGGATGGTGAGACTTCCTCTCACATACTTTGGTCATGTTATTAAGAGAGACTAGTCCCTGGAGAAGGACATCATGCCAGGTGAAGTAGAGGGACAGTGAAAGAGAGGAAGCCCCTTAAGGAGATGGATTGACAGTGACTGAAACAAGGGGCTCAAGCTTGGGAACAATTAGGAGAATAATTCAGGGCTAGGTAGTGTTTCTTTCTGTTTGGCATAGGGTCAATGTGGGTTGCAACTGGCTCAATGGCACCTGATAAGAACAACTACACCAAAATGAATCATAGCACTGAGGAGCACACATTCCTCAGAACCATCAACCATTCAAAAGCAAATAGGCAGTATTTGCCCAAGGCCAAATTCAAAAGGCAGGCAAGGTTAGGGGAGAAGGGTGAATGAAAACAGGAAGCAGAGTTTCAATGGCATGAGTGATATTACATTGCAGGAGATTGTCATCAATGTCACATAACAAAACGTGTATAAATTGTTACATGCAAAGCTGATTTTCTCTGTAAATCTTAACCCACCTTACAATAAAAAGTTTCTTTTTAAAAAAAAAAAGACACCATCGTTCATATAATAGACACAGCCAAAGATCTCCTGGACAATCCTAAAATGATCTCCCAAATGATTTGGGTAGTTAGCCCTCCCCAGGGAGTTCTACCCGTTGAAACGCTGGGCGGTTATGGCTGCAATTATATTTCAGGCCAGAAGAGGCAGCAGAGGCCTGGTTGTTCAAATGCTGCAAAACTACCAGACAATGGGCAGTTTCTTTCCACGGACGACTAGCGGCTCTGTCATATCCATGTCTGGTGTTCAACACTTGGCGACAGAATCCAGCCCGCTGGGTTTGGGTGGGGTCTGTTTCTCACCCATGCTTGGCTTGGGATTGTTCTATGGCATCCACAAAGTGGAGTCCTCTCCTTTCTGATGTCCCGAGAAAGCTGTTTTCTCCTTTTTCTCTCTCTGGCCCTCTTCCCAAGAACCCTGGGGTTCACTCTGCTTTCCTCTGGTTGATGTTTCTCAGGCAGTTACTTGACCTTGGTTCATCTACTGCAGGTGACCATTTGCAAGGAACTGTACCGTCCTTGGATGGTATTGTTCATGAGCTAGGCTGCGAACTACGGGTTAAAGGTTTGAGTTCACCCAGAGGTGCCTTCCAAGAAGGGCCTGGTGATATGCCTCTGGAAAAAAAACCCACCCCAGCCATGGAAAATTCTAGGGACTGGACTTCTCTAACACACTTGGGCTCTCCATGAGTCCGAGTTGACTCAATGGCAATTGGTTGCTGGTATTCCTGTAAGTACAAGACAACAATCTTTAAGCAGTCCCTCTTGGATTCATGGGAGGAGGATGGCTTCCTCTGAGAGAACTTCTCAGGGCTCCAAAGGCTCAATGATCTTACAAAAAATGAGAGAAACGATGAGCCTGATGACAGATGATATTGCTATGTAGGCCCCGTTTCAGGATGCTCAAGTTTCCAGGTCTTTCCCTGACTCACAGTGGAGCCCTGTGAGGTTCCAGATAGAAGGGCACCCTTGATCCCAGGACCTGGAGCCTTGTAGCTGAGCAGAGCAGTCATGATGAGAAAGAGGACCCAAGGGGGAAGTCAGGGGCTGCTTCACTTGTCTCGTTGTCAAGCAAACACATGTTTTGGCAGGAAATTTATCTTCAAGAGTGTTCTGATTTCTTGAAGGAAATCTTTTTCTGAACCATTTCTTCAGGGGAAAACCACTCAACTACCTCGGGAAGGAAGATTTTTCTCCTTCCAAGCTTACCAGGCTGTGCTAACTCACAGAGGAGGTGTGAGTAGCAGGCAATGAAACTGATTTCCAGAGTCCTATGAAAATCAGCAAGTGCTCAGCTGCTAAGTGAAAGTTCGGCAGTTGGAAAACCCCAGCTGCTCTGCAGGAGAAAGTGGTGGCTGACTGTGTCTGAAAAGATGACAGCTTTGGAAACCCAATGAGGCAGTTCTCCTCTGTGCTCTACAGTTGCTTTGAGTTGGAGTGGACTTGACAGTGATAGATCTGATCTTTTTCCCCATGAAAATCAGTTTGCACGAATACATGTGCATTCATGGATGTCTGTGTCTGCTTTGGCATGCATGTGCACATATGTGCCTATTTGCACGTGGATTGATACGTCTGTGAATGTGGGCGTCTCTATTTACTTTGCCACGTGTGTGCACATGTCTGCCTTTGTCAGTATGCATGCGGGCTCAGGCAGCATAAAGAGATCGCAGAGAAACTTGGAGAGAAAGAGAAAAGTAACCTATTTTCTCATGGGTCTCCCATACCTGACGGTCTACTGGCATCCACCACCACGAAGACCAGAGGTCACTTCATGCCATGTGTCCAGCTGCCCATTGCTGGTTGAGGTCAGTCACCAGGGAGGCAAGTCAGACTGGCCTCGCCAACCTACCACCCATCTGCAGGAGTGATTCCCAACATCTGTCCCGGAGCCCCTCCCACCTTACTCAGCCTCCCTAGACCTTGAGTGAAAGGCGTTTCCAACGTTTTTACATAAAGATTTCTGAGATTGACTGAAGAAATGATTTCATTTGACAAAACATGAAGCTTTGAATTTAAAGATTTGAGGCAAGTGCCCTCCAGAGAGGGGGACACAGGACGGGGCCATGCTCCCTTCCGGTATGCACAGGGGTTGCTATGAGTTGGAACCAACTTGATGAGCACCTGCCAGCAACAACAACAACCAGAAGTTGTCCAAACTTCTGTGGCCTCAACTCGGAAATGAGAATATTAATATTGCCTCCTAGAAAGAACTCAAGGTATGTACAATTGGTTCATAGGCATTTGGAAAGTGAGTACATTAAGTGGACTGATGACATTGATAAGGCAATAAGAAACTGAGAAGGCTTCACTAACAGATGCTTTCACATCTGTAACCAGTAGATTCCTTCTTTCTTCACCTCTTGCCATCTTAATCAGCTCCCACACTTTCCAGGCAGCTTGAGGGATTAAATGTTCAGTCTGATCCAATTATAAGCCTCAGAATCAGAGGCTTTACCTGAGGTTTGAGGAGCTATACTGGGAATGAGGGAGAGTAACTTGTCTTTTCTATTGCTCTCCTATCGCTCCCTCTTCCCTAGCCCTTCCCTGTCTCTGGGCCTGCCTTTCCTCCCTAGAGCAGTGGCTTCTGGGAGAAGGGGATGGAAACAATGAGCACATTCCTGACCAGGCCTCTTACCATGCTATGTTCCAACCCTCTCTTGGAAGGGCCTCCACGAAGTCCTCTTATGTCATCTCACAATAACTTGTTAGATACCATTGAGTGAGCTCCTGACTCATAGCAAAAGTACACACAAGAGATTGAAGCACCACCTGGTCCTGCACCGTCCTCACAATGATCCTTGTGTGTGAGCCCATGGTTGCATCAGTGTGGAGGAGATCCTGTCCAAGAAGGCTGCCAGTGGGTGGGAGGGGCTGCAGCTTTCAGAGACTTTGGAGGATGCCAAGGTGGATAGTTCACGGTGTATCATATGAGGTCAGCCAGCGGGCCTTGGGGGCCCTTCCCATTATCCATAGATATTTGAAATAAATGGAGGCCCTCAGCAAGATGGGCTGCAGACACCTCCAGGACTCACTTGATCCTTGGGAAGCTCCCTTAGCCTTAGGACACCACCTGCTGGAACTGTGGCTTTGCTGCCTCTCCTGGCTCTCAACTTCCCTCCTAGAGGACTCCAGCCACCCTTCTCCTTCCATATCCTTCCAGCAGGAGGCAGATATTGGTCTCTATGCTTTTGCATGTGGCCAGTTTTCTAGGGACAGATCAGCCTCTCCCAAGAATTTGGGTTGACCAGAGTGAGCGTGCCCACAAGTCTGCAGAGCATACAGCCAGGCCTCTGAAGAGAGAACTGCTGGAAGATTTGCCCCTTTTCAAAAGCGCTAATTCCACAGTTAAGAGCTCGTCTCCTGGGGACTCAGCTTGAGTCTCAAGGAGCACATCCCCTTTGACACTGCTGGCAACTCGAGGTGCTGTGGGTCATTTTCTTGCCTTTGAGGAGTGCAAGGGAAATGCTACAATCTGTCCCTTCACATGAACCACCAATCCTTATCTGGAGAACTCTCTGAGATGACAGGGATGGGAGGGAGATGTTTCTGGGGCACGCTTTCACCTGCACATCTCTCAGGTGAGTCAAACATTTGAACCCCCAAAAGTTGAGTGTGATGGTGAGAGTTCAGGCTGGGAGATAGAGTGTCTGGGTTCAAATCAAGAGACTGCACATCTCAGCTCCCATGGTTCTCCTTCATAAAACCCAAGCCAAGCAGTTTATCACTTCCCTGCTGAGCATCCTACTGAGGCCAGCTAAACTCATTCTTTGCTGATGACAACGTTGCTTGTACCAAATGGCTTTGCCATGTAGCCCTTAGCAATGGCCAGAAGGGCTGCTCATCAAACCGCAGAGCAGGGCTTCTGGCGCACATGTTAAGAAGGGGGCTATTCACAACAAAGTCGGTAGTTCAGAACCCACTAGCTGTTTCTCTGGAGAAAAACTGTGGCTGTGTGCTTCCATAAAGATGCCCAGCCATGGAACCCCCCTGGAGAGGGCCATGATGAGCTGAAGTGAGCTCTACAGGAGTGGGATTTTTTACTGTGGATGTAATCCCACCTGGGCAGAGATTTTCTTTGTGACATTAAAGAGGCTGTACCTTACACCAATCACTTGGCTGATACAAAAGGATTCAATTCAACACTGAAGCAAACCAACTCCAAGGGAAGAAGGCAGCTGCCATGCAGAGAGCTCCAACGACCACCAACCATGGAGGTTATTGAAGCCAAAACAAGAATACCGCCCACCAGCCCTCAGCCCCCAGGGATGGACAAAGAGAGCCTGCCCATCAAGCTGGTGCACTGGCATGATGCTGTCAGCCTCCGGTGCTGTGAGAACATTGACTTTGGTGTGTTAAAGGCACCCACTTGCGGTATGTTTGTGATGTCAGCGTGTGGAAACTATGGCAAGCCCCCCTCCCTGCCTCACAGCAGCAAAGCCTTGGCATTAAAACCCCGTGCCTTCTGGGGCGCTTGTCAGCTGTGAGAGGGCAGTAAATGCCCTTGGCTTTTCTGCTCCTTGTTGCGACCTCCCTCTGAGGCAGGGAGCAGAGGATGTGAGGTTGGAATCTGTTTTGTTTCATCACTACCCTTTGTCATCTCTCTGAACACTGTCATGTGCTCCTCACCAGTGCTTCGCCCTCTCTATCACCAAGCCATGTGCTCTTTAAAACACGCACACACACACACACACACACACACACACACACACACCTGATGTTCACATTTTGAGGCACATTTGTCTTTAATTCACTAATAATAACAATAATTATTCAAAGCCACTTTACCATCTGAAAAGAAATCTCTATGCATACACTTAGATCATGGATGCCAACTGCCTTCTTAAGAACATTTCCCAATGAAATATTCAGCAGCGATTATATTAAGCCTGAAGCTGTTCATCCAGTTTGTGTTAATCAAAACAAAAACAAGAGACGAAGGGATCCAAAAGGACATGTAAGATCATAGACTGAAAGTAGCCCCCTCGAGCACCAAAGGCTTGTCCAGAAGGGCAGAGCCACAGGTAAAAGCTATGTCTCTCTGGAGTTGCTGGCATTTAACTAGATGCAAAATGTCAGCGAAGGAAATTGCTTGCCCAATGCAAATACTAACAAGGGAGGCATGTGTTCCTGTGTAAATGGAGCTTCTGCCAATCCGGGCCTTCAGGATCCAGCTCCCATCACAGCATCCATGGGAAGCACCAGGGGAATGTTCTGTTTGCTTATTTTTCCTCTCTTTGCTAAGAAGAAAAAGAGCCTTTGTGGCCTAGTGGCTACAGGTTGGGCTGCTAATTGCTATATCAGCAGTTTGAAACTACCAGCTGCTTTGTGGGAGAAAGATAAGGCATTCTGCTCCCATAAAGAGTTCGAGTTTAAGACACTCACAGGGGCAAACTTACAGGGGCAGTTCTACTCTGCCCTATAAGTTGGCTGTGAGTCAGCATGGATTCGATGGCAGTGAGTTTTCTAAGAGTAAGGAGTATCTAGGGGTGTAAACAGTTAATGAGCTCTGCTATTAAGGGAAAAGTTGTCATTCCCAACCCACTTAGAGGAGCTGTGAAAGAGAAGCCTGGCAATCTTCTTCAGAATCCTCGGCCATTGAAAAGTTTATAGAATGTATTGACCTTGGTTGTTAAATAGATCCAGGTATATGGTGGAGCATACAGGGACCAATGTCATAAAACTGGGTGGGGGTGGAAAAAACCTCTGAGACAGATGCAAAAACTGTGAGGGAATGAGTTGTTGAGCCTGGGGGATCAGGACCATCGTCTCTGGGATTTTCAAAGTTCCTGAGCAATCAGGAAAGGGGCAACAGTTGGTCTCTCCCCATCCAGAGGACAGCAGAAGAGGAGAACTGATTGAGCACAATGAATTAATGACTAGTGACTCAAGCAACGATCACCCTCCACCACTGGAGACCAGAAGAACTAGATGGTGCCTAGCTCCCACTATCGACTGCTATGAAAGAGATCACATTAGAAGGGCTTGATTAGACTAGAAGGGAAATGTGGGGCAAAACTCAAAATCATGATACAACACCAAGCTTACTGTTTGGATAAAGGCTGGTGAAATTGCAAGACTATGGTGCTTAGTTTCCATGCAGGTCTGGAACTGAACTCATCATGGCTCGATGTTCAACCAAACAATAGACAGGCCTATAATGGGAACAATGACATTAGAGACATACAAATACCGTAGAATAATAGATTACATGAGATCAAAAGACAGCATTCCCCCAAGAACGAAGTTCAAAAAAGTTGAGAATGAAGGCAGCTTGGAGACAAGAAACAAGAAGATGTGGGGGAAGTGATGGTACATTGTGGGAATTGCTGTCAATGACATGAAACAAAATGTGTATGCATTGCTCAATGGACAGCTGAGCTGCTCTTTAACCTTCACCCAAATCACAATAAAAATGTTTTTAATCAAAGAAAACTTCATGGTTCACTTCTACTCTGACACACACAGGGTGATGAGGAAAGAGTGTCAACCGGGTTTGCTGTGGTCCAACCACCAGACATGTGCTTATGGGAGAAAGAGCATGATGGCGCTGGCAATACTGAGCAGGACCAAGATGGTTTTATTTGCCTGCATCATGAAGATGGTAGCCTGGTGGTGAGATGATTCAGAGCTCAAGTGCTAACCAAGAAGCCACCCAGTTTAAACTCACCCAGCCCTACTGAAGGAGATTTCCCTCCTCAAAGGTGTTGTTGGTTGTTATGTGCCATTGAGGCGATTCTGACTCCCTGTGACGGGAAGGAAAGGCACACTGTGCTATAGTGTTAGGGTTTTCAGCGTCTACTTCCTCTGAAGTGGGCAGTGGGACCCATCTTTGTATTCTGTTCTTAGCCTGGAAGTTTCCCTGACACCTCTTCACTTCGGGTAACCCTGCTGGCATTTGAAATACCAGTCATGTGGCTTCCAGCATCACAGTAACACACAACTCACCACAGCACCACAAATGGACAGACAACAACAGGTTAGGAGTTTTCATGGGAGCAGGCAGTCACGTCTTCACTCTCTCGATGGGGATCAGCGAGTTCAAACTGCCAGTCTCTCTGTTACAGCCGCACATGCAACCACTGTGCTGCTAGGTACATTTCCTTAAAATTCTGCCTAGAAAAATCTGTGGAACAGTTCTTCTCTGTCACAGAGGGTCACTGTGAGCCAGGATGGGCTCTGAGACACACAAATGCAACACCATGAAGCCACCTTACTCTGTCCTGCTCTTATTTAACTCTATTCTTTTCTGAGCTATCTTTTCCGTATATTCAGAAGAGACTGACACTGAGCAGTGTTAATTCCACCAAGGCCAGGAAGGAGGTCAAAGAGTCACAAAGGACTATCTCTTTGCTCTCATTCCACTGCACTAAGGAGGCTTGGGTGGCAGCTGGAAGCTGCACATTTCACTCCCTGTCCCTACACTCCTGGCTGAGTCTCCTCAGAGTGAGACTGCCCCTTTACCCAGCTCACTGCATTGGCTGTCTTGCTCTTAAAAGAGAATTCACACATGTGAGTCTGACTGGGTGGCAGATGGGAATCTTAATGCTGCTCTTTGGAATATGAAAGGTCTTGGATCAGAGTGCTGCATGGGAGTGATGTCTGCAGAAGACCTGCTGGTCTCCCAGTTAGAAAGAAGCCTTCCCCTTTGCCTCAGAGGTGCGTTCACTGTGGGTGGCAAGTCAGATCTTTGGGCTGGCACTCTCAGTAAACAGATCATATGGGCACCTTGAGAAGCGCTTGCTCACTGACCCAGCTCCCCAAGGATGTAAATATACCAACCAGGATGACTAAGGACACCAGTGCCAAGAATGATCACATTCTTTGCATGTGTACAAATGAGGTGGGCAGCCACCTTCGCTGATGGTGGCTGCACAGTGAGTGTCTGGAATCACACCTGGCTAGGTGGACCATTGAAAGAGTTGGTGACATGATAATAGGGAGTACACCCCGTTGCCAGTAAAGCTGAGGAAATGGCATTTGAGGAAGCAGGGGCAGCCGGGTCGCCAGCATGAAGTCAACGAGAACCTTGCTTGTGCCTCCTTTGTTCACTGGTGGCTGCTGTCATCTGGGTAGTGAGGACACCATGGCTACTGCCAGAATTCTCCACGGTCCCTGGTTCCACTGCCATCGAGTCGATTCTGACTCACAGCAACCCGAAAGGACAGAGTAGAACTGCGGCTGGTGGGTATGGGGGGGGGGGGGCTGTGGATCATTATGAGAGCATTTCTATCTCGCAGTAGCTAAAGGGTCCAAAATGCTGACCTTACGGTTAGCAGCCCAACATAACCCACTTGGTCATGAACCCTTGCCAGCTGATCCAGGGAGTCCATTCCCAAGTGCATATCTAAAAGAATGAAAGACGAGTACCCAGATGGATGCTGCACTAATCACTATGGGCAAAATGTAAACAATAAGCCAACAATACCCATCAGTAGAAGAATAGAGAAAATATGATCTACACAGAGTGGGGTATACATATAGTCTGCCACAAGAAAACTAAGGCCTTTGATTCGGACAGACTCTGTAACACAGGTGAACGCAAGACATGAAGTGAAAGATGCCAAACACCAAATGCCATGTATTGTGAGTCCATTTAGAGGAAAAATGCTGGACAGGTAAATCCCGTAGAGCCATAGAGTAGATTGGTGGTTTCCCAGGGTGGGGTGGGAGGGGCAATGGGGAATGACTGCTTAATGGCTGCAGGGTCGATGAAAATGTTCTGGAACTGGATGGTGGGAAGCTTTCACAGTGTCCTTAAAACTACTCTTAAAAAGGGGAGAGAAAGAATCTGCAGAAAGCACAGTTCTGATTGACTCACATGAATGCGATCACCAAGAATTGGAATCCACTAGAATTGGAATGGCAGCTAGACTATTGTTTCCTTGAGAGGTGCCTCCAGGAAGGACCAGTAGAGAAGGGTAATACTGATAGAGCAAAGGAGGGGGCCGATAAAGAAATGTCATTGAGTAGGTTCCCAGAGACAGTATAAATCCTCTTGTAGTTGTCCCACCCAACGGCTGAGGGAACTGGAGTGTGGCTCCACCTATCCTCATGTGTCATTGGTTAAAGTGGCATTAGGTCCTGGAGGATGTCAACTTCCCTGTCTGCTCAATGACTGTTCCCTGTGTGGGGAGTTACATGTGCTTCCTGTGAGACCATTGGCATTTATGGGAGTGGTGGGTGCCAAGTGCTAATACATGGGCACATTAGCAGCTGCTACAGCAAGTGCTGTACATTTTTAGCTGCTTGAGTGACAGGTGGGCCCTACCTCCTGCCTATATTCAGTGGTAGGGTGTTCAGATGGGGGGCATCCGAAAAATAACAAGGCCCTATTCTTTGCAAATAGACATTATTATTATTTTAATCTGTCCCAACCCCCTTTCTTATCTGTCCCTCTGAACTACCTCACTGGCTGAAATATCAGTTCCCTGAGGAAGACACCACATTTCAATATGGTCACAAGGCTGTTTTCATTGGCCCAGTGGAGACACTGACATAAGATGAGTCAACTAGATGCTTTTTCTGGAGCATTTCCAACCAAAAAACGAAAAAGAAAGTCCCGCTTTTGCAAGTGGCCTGGCATCTAAGAAGCATAATTCAGAAGCACATGTCCCGCCACGTGGAGGAGGCGGTCTATGTTGCGAGATTACAGCATGTGCCCTGAGAGACAGACACAAAGAACACAGGAACATGCCAGTGGTGGTCAGGAACGGTCGACAGAGCCAGCTGTCCTCTTGTTCTCCCCACCTTTCCATTTTCCTAGGATTCTCTCTTCCAAGTATTGGTCTCTTTGCCTGTTTACAACCAAATGAGTCCCAAATAAGATCCAGATCATAGAAATAGAAGGAGGAAGTTGGATGGAGACTGCAGTTCATACTCCCCGGAAGCCATTCAGACTCCCTGCAAGAAGGAGACACTGTGATGGAATTAGCTCTGGATTCCTGACATTTATTGAGGAATGCGCAGGGAATAAGCACCTGTGGGGGGAATCCAGGAAGGGCACAAGAGGGAAATCTCAACAGAGGTCTCAGCCCTGCCTATGGAGAGTGTCATAGTCAGTGTTCCCTAGAGAAACCAAACCAGTTATATAGCTGTAACTGGAGATATCGATATATCCACCAGGGCTCCTATGGTTAACCACTTCACCAGCCACTCATTGCCATCAAGGTGGACTCAAAGTGACTGTGTAAAACAGTATAGAACTGACCTTTTGGGCGTTGGAGACTGTAACTCTTCAGGAGATTATGAAGCTTCATCTTTCCCTCAAGGAGCCCTTGGTGTTTTCAAACTTATGTCCTGGCTGTTGGATGCCCAATGGGCCACCCACTACGACACCAGTGCCCCAGAGAGTGAGGCTTATTTCTAGGAATTGGCTCACATAGGGGAATGGCAAGTTCCAAATTCAGAGGTCAGGCAACAGCCTAAAGAGCTCTGTAGATGTTCATCCTAAAATCGATAGGTTAGGTGATGGGAAAAGACAAGAATAAGAATGGTCAGAACACACCCTAGGGAAACTCCCTTTCGGTGCTGAAGGCCTTTGCCTGAAAGGTTTACCCCTTCCCACATTATGGAAGGTATTCTATTTTGCTTGAGACCAACTCCTTCATAAGAGCAAATAGATGAGGTGAACAAGCGGCCATCTAGCTCAGAAGCAATAAAGCCCACCTGGAAGAAGCACACCAGTCGGTGCGATCACGAGGTGCCAAAGGGACCATGTATAAGGCATCACGCAAAAATAAAAGAATATATATATATATATATATATATATATCTGTGTGTATATGGGTATATATATATACCATAGAGAATGAAGGGGGAAGTACAGAGTGGAGACCAGAGGCCCAAATGTCGACCACTGGAGATCCCCTCATAGAGGGCTTTAGGAGAGGAGATGGGTCAGTCAGGGTGCGATGTAGTACCGATGAAGAACACAGCTTTCCCCCAGATCCTGGATGCTTCCTCTCCCCAACTACCAGGATCCAAATTCTACCTTGCAGGACTGGATAGGGCAGAGGCTGTACACTGGTGCATATGGGAGCTGGAGGGACAAGGAATCCAGGGTGGACGATACCTTCAGGACAAGGGGTGTGAGGGGTGATACTGGGAGAGTGGAGGGTGAGTGGGTTGGAATGGGGGAACTGATTACAAGGATCCATATGTGACCTCCTCCCTGGGACATGGACGGCAGAGAAGGGGGGAAGGGAGACTCCGGAAAGGGCAAGAGATGACAAAATAACACTCTGTGGATTATCAAGGGCTCATGAGGGAGGGGGGAGCGGGGAGGGAGGGGACAAAAAAAGAGGACCTGATGCAGAGGGCTTAAGTGAAGAGCAAATGCTTTGAGAGTGATTAGGGCAAAAAATGTACAGATGTGCTTTATACAATTGATGTATGTATATGTACGGATTGTGATAAGAGTTGTATGAGCCCCTAATAAAATGTTTAAAAAACAAGAGCAAATAGATGAATGCTTGTTTGACCAAAAAACTGGGCACCATAGCCTGGCCGCATTGATATGCAAAAGGAGCCATCACTGGGAGCTCTGTAACTGGGACCTGGCCAAGTGGTGACCAGTAGCCTGGGACTTTGTAGCCTAATACGTTGCAGTGAATTGCTTACTAGTTCTCCTCTAGCTATAGTCTTTGTAACTCCTACCAATGACAGGGTGGAACTATGCCACCGAGGGAAGTAGATAGCATGCTAATAATATCAGTAAGGTGCATGGCATCCTCGAAGAGGTGAGACCATTCAAATAAGACCTGTAGAGCCCTAATGTGGGGATTGGTCGGTTTGGTCATCCTGGGTGAGTTAACTCAGAAACAGAAAGTGGAGGTTCTAGAGCACCGAGAAAGATGAGCCAGCAGTGGAGTGTGCTCTTTGGACCCAGGATTATTACTCTGAGCACCACCTCTGTCCAGGAGACAGAGATCCCTGACACTGGATGCATCAGGAGACAATGAAAAACAGTGGCAGATAAATAGCTCATGGAAGCACAGGCAGCAGCACCAAGACCCCAGAACAGGGAGCTCGCCAGCACACAGAATGAGAAAGCTGAGTGTCTTTGGGCCAAGGCTTCCAGACAAAGTGGGCTGCCTCAACGCACTTATCAGCAGAGCTGAAAGAACTTTGTACACGGTCCCAAGCAGAGCAGAGGTCAAGGAGCTGCAGGGCAGAGGCCAAGGACCAGAAAAAGTTCTGCCTCTGGGCACCACTGGGAAGAGACTGTCCTGACTGAAGAACTATATCCCCAGTCATTTCTGATCCTGAATTGTCACCTGCTAGGTCCCCAATTAACCCCAGAAACATAAGTATTGTTTGCGAGTTCTGTGTGGCCATTGCCACTTAAGGATTATCAAACCCAGCAGAGAAGAAGAGAGTGTCATGGTAGGGATGGTTGGTGTCAGAAACTGTGAAAAGAAAGGAGGGTGGAGGCATTTTGATCTCTGTCTCATAGGAATCAGCCTTGGGCTGTTTATCTTGATTTTCCTCCATTGCCTTTTGTGAAGTTACAGGGGGGTCAAATGCCTCCACTATGCCATTTATACCCCTACATTGACAAGTCGTTGGATGAAGGTTAGTTTGGGGAAGGAGCAGACCTTGGATGAGCTCTCATCAGCTGAGGCAATCCTGATAGGGGCCAGACAGCTGGGACCTTTTCTATCAGTGGCTCTCTCCGCAGCTGGGGAAATCAGTCACTTGGCCCTGAGAGGAATCTGGGTGACACACTCATTTATGACAATACCCTGAAGAACAAGCTCCCACAAAAACCTGGCTGAGAACTCGCGCCTAGAAAACAGGAGTGCATGCCTAGCTAATAATAGCCATTTACTGAAGGCCCTATGATTGGAACTGTGCCTCATTTACAGACGGAAAACTAGAGGAAGGGATTTAAGGTGGCTAAGTTAATAAGTGACAGAGACAAGATTCAAACACAAGTTTGAAGCTGGTACTGTTAGCCTTTTATCCAGGGCTGGGTTTTAGATGAGGCAAATGAGACACTTGTCAGGCACACAAGGTAAAGAGGCCTTCCCTCTCCAGTGTGACTTTCGCCATAAGTCTGAATCATGGGCCTGGTGTGTCTTATTTGCCTTCCCTGAGTCTCAGACCCTGGTCTAGTCTGATTTGCTATTTGGAGGAATAAGCCAGAATGCTCAAGTACTCTGAGTCAAGACCCAATCTCCCCTGGAATTGTTCAGTGGGACTTACCAGCCTCTTCCTTCGTGTTTCACTTTTCTAGAAACCTCCATGGAGGACTAGCTCTCATGAAGAGAGCTTCAAAAAGCTCATGGCAAAATTCCATTATTTTTTCGTATCATTTTTCCACACGCTTTTGGAAGCTCCCTCCTCATCCCTTTCCACAGTCTTTCTCAAGGAAAGAGACTGTTGCTGGTTGATGTCAGATGCCCCTGAGTCTGTTTTCTACTCAGAAAGCTCTGCACAAACTCTATCAAAAAATGACGTAGAGTCAAACGTGCTCTGTGTCTTTAAGTTGATGTCAGCTCATAGTGACCCTACAGGACAGAGTAGAACTGCCCCCAAAGGTGTCCTAGGCTGAGATCATTATGGGACCAGCTCGTCAGGTCTTTTCCCCTTTAGAGCCCATGGGTAGGTTCAACCTACCAGTCTTTTGTTTAGCCACCCAGTCCTTAGCCATTGTACCACCAGGGCTCTTTAAAACAGGGATTAGGTTGATTAATTTTATAATCTCCAGCCACATTTGAAAGCTGCTTCCCAGAACACCCTTGCCCAGATTGTTGATTAAGACGGGCATTTGGGGACTCATTTCTTTCTCATTTGTGTAAGTGCACTCTATGAGAGGGGTTTCCCTTCATAGATAGGTGATCACATACTATTTTTCCAAATTGAACCACTCTTGGTGGTATATTGGGTTAAGAGTGGGGCTGCTGCTAATGGCAAAGTTAATGGTTCAAACCCACCAGCTACTCCTTGGGAGAAAGATGAGGGTTTTCTGCTCCAGTAAAGATGTGCAATTCTGAAAATCAGCAGAGCCAGTCTATTGTGCCATATATGAGGTCAACCCCATGGCAGTGGATTTGCTTTTGGTTTGGGTCTGTGGGGGAAGTCCTTAAGTCATTCTTTAGTCACATGGAGGAGTCCCTGGGTAGTGCAGTTGGCTAACATACTGGGCTACTAACTCATAGGTTGGAGCTTCAAGCCCAGCCAGAAGTGTCTCTGAAGAAAGGCCTGGTGCTGCATTTCAAACAACAACAATAAAATCAGTTATAGAAAAAAACAACAGAATGTCGTTCTACTCTGGCCCAAAGGAGTCCCTATGAATCAGAGTTAACTTCATGGCAACTGGCATGGGTTTGGTCCATGGGAAAAAAGAACCCCTCATAATTGCCTCCATGTCCAATAGTTCCTTTCCTGTATCCCTAGACCACCCCAGAACCCTCAGCATCTTGCCTTATAATTGCCATGGGTCCGTCTGTCTTCCCAATGGGCTAGACCGTGATGCAGCCGCTGCCGACACAGAGGGATTTTGCAGTCCCTGCATGATCTACAGTCCTCATGACATATATCTTGAATGAAGATTAAGTGATCCTCTTTAGAGCTTAGCTCAGGTGAATCCACTACCTCAGCTGGAACCGAAGTGGTGCCAGACCAATATCTGTTTTTAAAAGATAGAAGGGCATTCCTAATCTTTGTGGAGAAACAGAGAGGATTTAGTGAAATGTTTCTGCAGTTGAGGCTACAGATGATCTGTTGACATGGTCTAAAAGGTTGTAGGTGGTTTAATGTCTATCGGTACCATCAACTTTGCATTTTGTCCTGACTTAGCCAATTGGTTGGGATTTCGGCTTACTGACAAGGACCTTCAGAAAGAATGTGGTTGCAGGAGCAAGTTTAAGAAAGGAAGGAGCTTTGAAGTAGCCCTCACTGAGTGCCAATCCAAAACTCTGTTACCCAGCACCTCAGAGGGCTTGACCTGGGATTGACTATGGCAGCAGGACCATGAGCCACTTCCTCCAGTGGCCCTGACTGAAGGCTCAGAACCTGCCTCTGATTGGCAGCTGAGAGATACTAGGACCGTCACCTGCCACATCGCCTGTATTTCTCCTGGCAGTAAGAAATCCCCTAAGTACACTATGTTTGGGCAATCTTTCCAGCCTACAAGCAGTTGTTGCTTATCTCTGTTAGCTTTGTGCAGGGGGACAATCAGGCTTTGAAATTGAAAGACTTGCATGTGACTCATGAGGTTAAGAGCCCAACACATAACCACTATATTACCAGGGTTCCTTCCTCTTGAAGGATAGGTAAGCAACAAAAGGACCATTTCTCTTAAAACCTCTGATCGAGAGTGGCACACAACTCCTTCCACTTTTATTCTATTGGCCAAGCCCTTTGCTGGCAGGGCAGGGAAGTTTACTCTTTCCTTGGATGACTAGGAAGTGAGTGAAATTTTGTCATCTCATACAAAGGGAAAAGGGAAACATGCTCTATGATCAAATAAGTTTAAAAAAAGTCAAAATATTCATAGAATCTGCCCAGTGTGGCAAAAGCATGAGCACTCCCATTGTAGAAGAAACACTGCTCTCGGGAACCACACTGTGCCTGGCAAGGGAGGCTGGGAGGATTTATGCTTGCTCACTTTGGCCAAGTCATTAAGCAAGGCTGATCAGTAGAAAAGGAAATCGGGTTTGGTGCGGGGATGTGTCATTGGATATGCAGGCGATTCTCCTTGAGATGTATTGGCCCACAACTTTGGACTCACATACAGCAGTGACCATGAAGATGGCATCGGACCTGGCGACACTTCATTTTCGTATATAGAAAGTTGACACAAGCATCTCCTGGTGGTGTAGTGGGTTACACATTGTGTCCCTAACCTTAAACTCAGCAGCTCGAAAACAGCAGCAATCAGTGAGGGAAAGATGAGGCTTTCTACTCCTGTCAAGAGTTACAGGCTCAGAAACTCATGGGGGCAATTCTCCCCTGTCCTACAAGGTTGCTATGCATCAGCAGTGACTCGATGGCAGGGAGATTAAGTTGATATTACCTATTTTAGAAAACGGTTCTGGTTATTTAATTAAGTAAGGCAGGTGCAGCCCTGTCACACAGGGTTTGTTTAGATAGCACAGTAGTGTCCACTCACTCATTAGCGCAGTGTGTCTGGAACCCCAATGTGTATTACCACATGGGACAATTCAGGTTGAAGACACTGGGGATTCGTTCTTTGTTGAACAAGCCCTGGAATTGCAAGAGTTCTAAAAAGGGGTCAAAGTTCCTATTTTTATAACTCTCTCTCTCACACACACACAGACACACACACACACACGGAGAAAGTGGTGAACTTCACAGTACGTAGTGGGGACTTCACAGAAAGGGGGGTTGATAGCAGTGAACAGGGTTGGGATGGGTCTTGTTCTATCCATTTGAAAGTCTCTAGGCTAAACAGAAATGTCGTGGTGGTATAGTAGGTTCGGTGTTGGCATGCTAACCACCAGGTCAGCAGTTCTGAATCCACCAGATCCTCCATGGAAAAAAGATGAGGCTTTCTATTTGAGTAAAGAATTATAGTCTCAGAGACTCATTGGGGCATGTTTATTCTTCCCTATAGGGGCGCTGCGAGTCAGAATGAACTCAGTACAGTATGCAAATAACAAGCTGTGCTAATACCATTCCAGAGAGACAGTGGTGTTCCAGGGACATTGGTTTCCCCTGACCCTGACCCTGAGGAAACATGAGGTCTTCAGGTCCTCTCCTGTTGCTCTTCTTTACCATCCTCCCATATCCTCCTCTGCAGTCCCAAGTGGTGGGCATGATTTATAAACACAGAAATCCACTTACTCCTTTGGAAAAGTGGTTTACTTCACCCAAAAATTCGGAGAACTGTGTCGTCCCCCTTTCAAAGTAAATTATACGATGAACATACAATATTGATTGCAGGCATGTGGATTCTTAATCCTCAAGTTCCCATGAAACCCTGCTTTCCATGGCAAATCAGCCCGCCATTTCAACACGCCAGTATTGCCAGGAGAAAGGAGCCTCAGCAGCCACCACTGCTCCGCAGCCTGCTTTTCACGGTCACACGTGGATGTCAGAGTGCCCCACACCTCATGCACTGACTCAATGCTTGCTTGCAGGGGTTGCATTTCGTTAGAGCCCAACAACTTCCGAACATTGGCAAATTCCCTCAACCAAAGGTGGGCAGCGGCCTCAAAATGTCACCAGTCATTAACCACCAGCAGGGTTGCGTTATGCTCGTCAGTGCCATCATGTGCAAGCGGAAAGACAATTCCCACAGGCTGCCAGCTGTGTTTGGGGAGGGAATGCCAAGTGGGGAAGCTGGGGGTCCTCACCCCAGCAGCCACAGTTCCTGGCTCCAGGCCCTGCCCCAGGCTGTGCCAGGACGAAGAGCCTGGACTCTCAGAGACTCCGTAGCTCAATTTCCACTCAGGCTGTGTTGTGTTGTGTTGATCATTCCTTCCCTAGGCTGCCACCCATCTGTCAGTTTGTCATCATGTTGTCATTTGTCTATAGCTGTGATTGCTGTAAGCAGTGTCACCAGCTAAGATTATAACCAGAGCAAGCCACTCTGGACACGCTTCACCAGAGCATCCAAGCTAGGACACACTGGGAAGAAAGACCTGATGATGTACTACTGAAAATGAGTCCATGGAACCCTATGGATCAAAAGAGAATACCGTCCAAACAAGTACTGGAAGAGGAGCACCCTAGGTGGGAATACACTCACACTATTCAGTGGGAGGTCTCCCTGGGTAGTGTTTGACTAGCACCCAGAAGTCGGCAGTTAAATCCCACCCAGAATCCAAGAGTTGCCTAAGGAAGGTAGGCCTGAAAATCTGCTTCCAAAAGGTCACAGCCTTAAAAACCCTATGGAACAGTTCTACTCTGAAATGCATGGGGGTCGCTATGAGTCAAAATGGACCGAAAAGCAGCTAATAACAACAACACTGTATAAAGAACAACACTGCAAATCCTTAGGACAAAATACACAGCAGGCACAATAGCCTCGACCCCACAGGATAGGGCAACTTATTTTCCTTTCTACCAGAGACCGGAACTGTACAACGGAATGAAACCCTGCCTGCTCTTGTGTCATCACCACAGTCGTTGGTCCATGTTGAGCCCATTGCTGTAGCCACTGTGTACATCCATCTTATCAAGTGTCTTCTTCCCTCTTGCTGCCCCTGTACTTTAACAAGCATTATGTCCTTTCTTAAGAACCAGTCTCTCCTGATAGCATGTCCAATGGATGTGAGATGAAGACTTGCCATCCTCACTTCTAAGGGGCATTCTGGCCGTGCTTCCTCCAAGAGGGATTTGCTTGTTCTTCTGACAGCCCAGACGACTTTCGGTATTGTTTGCACATCATTCACATGCATTGATTCTTCTTCAGTTTTCCTTACTCACTGTCCAGCTCTCACATGCATATTGACCATTGAAACTACTTACCTTGAATTCAGAGCTTAGGGTACACTACTCAAAGCCACATAGCTTGTGAGTGGCTGAAACATGTCTGCTGCCAGGATCTGTCCAATTTATTTTATTGAAACATCATACTCAAAAGGTGCTTTAGGCAAACATATTTTGTCTTTTGACTACATGTCCCAATAATATAACCAGACTCAGACCCTCACATTGTAATGATTCAGGAATATGTCTGAGAGGTAAAAAGACCGCCAACCATATAACTGATGGGAGAATAGGTACTGACTGTCACCTGCAATGCCATTCCTTCAACAAATATTTATTGAGTATTATTCAAATGACAACTTTTTGCAAAGCTTTAAGAAGACCCAGATGTAGAGAACACAGTCCCTGCTCACAGGAGACTCACAGATACTGCATCAGGGCATTCAGATCAGGGACACCACAGATGGATGCAGAAAGAAAAATCATTAAAAAAAATAGCAACACGCACAGAATCCAGGACAGATAAAATCCTCAGGAAAAGTAATGGGAGTAGCCATACTGTGGTAGCTTTTTAATCTCCCATCATCTTGCATAGGGGTGGAGTCCAGACTGTCACTCAGGCCATAGCCAGTGAGGTCTCAATGTGGGCATGGCCTTCTCTTGAGGATTCTGGCAACTCCTGTATTCTTTCCTGAGGGTGAGTGACACCCATAACTTGATATTCCTGCTGACAAGATACATGGATCTACATTGACGGCAGCCAGAGCCTTGAACGGCGAGGAGTCATGTGGAGACCCATGCCACTTTCCACCTCCACTGGGTCCATAAGACATTCCACCGACTGCCCTGTGATCTTCCAGCACTTGGTGTCATTGCATGTGTTGCATAAGTCTGAAAAAATTTACACACTGTTATTGGATATATGGGTTAATTTCGTACTTGTGGACGTGGTCTGGACTGGGCTGGGATGTTTTCTTAATATACAATTATTCTTCTATATAAAGTTTTTTAACACACATGAGTGTTTATGAATGTGCTTCTCTAGTCAACTCGAACTGACTCAGATACCATGAGGGCACAGGGTGGCTGTGTAGGGAAGGGGAGGGAAAGGGAACTGATAACAATGATGGATTTAGAACACACACACACACACACACACACAGCCTAGGGGCCGAATAACAGAAATAGGGGTAGAGGGACACAGAAGACGGTGTGTATAAAGATATTAATTTATATATAATTTAGTAAGGGTGTGAGGGTTGAGGAAAGAGGGAAAAAACAGGAGCTGATATCAAAGGGGTCGAATAGAATGATAGTGTTTAGAAAATGATGGTGGCAGCATATGTACAAACTCGCTTGATCTAATTGATTTATGGATTGTTTTATTATCTGTCAGAGCCCCCATTAAAATGTGTTCTTTTTTCGATAACAACATAAACTCACTGCCATGGAGTCAATTTTGACTCAGTATAGAACACCCCCTGTGGTTTCCTCGCTTGCTATTCTTTAAGGAAACAGAAAGCCTTTGCTTTCCCCTGCAGAGTGGCTTGTGGTTTCAACTACTGACTTTGAGGTTAGCAGGCACCATAGCACCATGATTCCTAAGGATGCTGATAGAAAGGGAGAACCTTGTGGAATGTAATTTACAATTCTTTAATTATCTAGACTTACTAAACTGGAAGAGTCCCAGAGACTATGACCCTGAGTTACTCTTCAAACCTTGAATTGAAACTGTCCCCTGAAGTCATCTTTAAACTAAATAACAATTTAGCTCTTAAAGGATTGCATCCTTGAGTATTGCAGTCTTTAAAAAATCAGCACAAAACTAAATGGGTTACAGATAATTCAAAATATATGTGAGAGGGTTGTGGCAGAGAGATTAAGTAAAAAGAAAGGAAACACCTAGAATAGAAAGAACAAGAATGTTAATTCAATATGAAGAGTGTGACCAATGTCACTGAACATTGTGTCCAGAAAGGGTTGAAATGGAACAGATTTTGCTTTGTATGTTTTCACATATCAAAATTAAATATTAGTAGAAAAAGAGAGAGACTCGCATCTGTTTGAAGCAGACTACCAAATACTGGGTTATATATAATGCTAAGTATTGAATATTATCCCATTTTCATATGGCAAGTATGGAAAGCCAAGGATGGAGTGAGGCATTCACAGGGGAGATGGCATTTGAATGACCCGGGAATATGGCTAAGAAGATGCTCATTCCCGAGTGTTTCCACTGGGTTTGCAAACACATCAGCAAATGAATGTCAAATAACCCGTCTCACCGTCTAACTCAGATCTGTGCAACCAAACTCTCTTCTATGATGAAAATGTTCCAGAGCAGTGATCCTCAACCTGTGAGTCGCGACCCCCATGGGGGGGGGGTCGAACAATGCTTTCACAGGGATCATCCGATTCATCACAGTAGCAATATTATAGTTATGAAGTAGCAACAAAAATAATTTTATAGTTGGGGGTAGCACCACACATGAGGAACTATATGAAAGTGTCACAACATTAGGAAGGTTGAGAACCACTGTTCTAAAGGCATGACATCCAATCTGGTAGCTACTACATTTTATCAGGAAAGACCAGTCCATGGAAAGGGACATCATGCTCGGTAAAACTGAAGGTCCACAAGAAAAGAGACTGACCATCAAGGAGATGGGCTGACACCATGGCTGCAACAATGGACTCCAACCTAACAACCATGGCAAGATTTGGCACAAGATCAGGCAGTGTCCTCAAAGTAACATCCTTGATCTTCAGTCTTTTTAAAAGATCTGTTGTAGCACATTTAGCCAATGCAGCGTGTCATTTGATGTCTTGACTAATGCTTCCTTGAGCATTGATCTGGCTTAGGGTTTAAAAATTCCCCTTGGCTTCTAAATCATACAGGAGGCCCACACAGTGATCATCTTTCCTCACTACAGAGTGTCATGCCCCACTCACATTGGTCTCCTTGCTGTTCCAGGAAGAAGCTTGGAGAACCCAATCACAAGGCCTTTTGCACTGACTGTCTCCTACCTGGAACACTTTCCCCACCGCCAGATGGCCACTCCTGTGTCTTCCTGCCTTATTCAAGTTCTGCACTGTCAATGAGATCTTCCTTGGCTGCGATGCACTACTTGCCCCAAGTTTCCCATCCAGCGCAGTTTAGTGAGAAAAATCTCACTGCTACCTGCAGGGGTGGGAGCCTCGGCACTGGCATCTCAGAGAATGGAGCATAATCAGAACAGAAATGAGACCCTACCTCTCATGCTAAAAGGCTGCTAACTGCAAGGTCTAAACCACCACACAACCAGCCACTTCTCAGGAGAAAGGCTGAAAGTTAGTCTCAGAAACCTACAGGGGAAGTTCTACCCTGTCTTATAGGGTCATTATGAATCAGTATCAACTCTATGGCAGTAAATTTGCATTTGGGGGTGGGGCGCGTTCTAAGGAGCTCTGGGTCACATATCCTGATCAATCCAACTGGCAGCTGCATCAGCTGGCTAAGGCTTCAAAAGACTGAGTACGTAACCCAGGGCTCAGTGCTGTTGGCAGAAACTTGTGGGGGGTCAGAAGGACTTGAGGTGATGGTGTCCTTCTCAGTGGCCTCAGATAATCTTCTCCCCGGTCTGGGCATCAGCATCTTCTTTGCAAAATGGGATGATTGCATTAGAGAACCACTAAACTCCTACATACCTGAGCAACCAGGAAGCAATTGTGAATCCTGGAGAGGAGCAAAGACTATGCTGGTGGCTCTGCAAATCTTGGGAAGCCTGGATCCGATGTGGCTGGAACTGTCCACTGCGAGGCACCAAGAATCCCGAGAGCTGTGGTTCAGGTCTCCCCCTTGCCTGTGTACCATGGAAGATTTAATAAATGTTCTCCTCATGCTACCTTTAGGATCCTTGGTGGCAAAGTGGCAAAATCCCTTCACATTGGCCTGCTAACTGCAGGGTTGGCAGTTCAAACGCACCTGCTGCATTCCTGTAGAAAGGGCAGCTTTCAACTCCCACAAAGAATTGTTGTTTCAGAAATCCACAAGGACAGTTGTATCCTGTAACTATGAGTCAGAACTGGCACAATAGCAGTGCGTGAGTGAGCTTTAAACTACATTTGAGATTGGGGTCTATTTTGAATTCCCCTACCTGTCCATTGGGTGTCATGGGAAGAAAGTAGATAGGAGAAAAAAGGGTAGGAGGCAGTGAGGGAGGAGGGTAGAATGTACTGGAGTAACACATTCTGGCAGAAAATTGTGTGTATGTGTGTGTGTGCGTGTTCTATTGTAATTCACACAGATTATGGGTGGGGGAGGGAACTGAAAAAGTAATTATCCATGAAAAAGAAAATTTTTTTTCTTTGGTGATTTTCCTTTTGTTGAGCTAAGGGATGGAGAATGTACTGCATAGGCGTGACCAGCCACTAGACCGGTGTGCTGTTAACACACCCTCCTGCCTTTGCATACTGGGGGCCTCTCTGTAAACAGAAGTGACTTGTGACTTCTGATTTCCTGGGGCTCTAAAGAGAACCCGAGAATAGAAGTTTTAAATCGTGAACAAAGGGGAGATAAAGGGTTAATGAGAGGACAGAAGTTTGAAGTTTCATTGGATGAACACAGCGCCAGCATCCAACAAACATGCCAAAGGCTGAACTCTGCCCGGAAGTAATGAATGAGCACTGCCTTTAGCCCGTGTCCTCACTCTCCCCGTCTCCTGCACTCCAAGCCAGCCTCACTAAGAGTAGTCAAATGTGACATGATGGTCCTTTCATCTCTCTCTGACCCCTCACACTGCCTTCACCTCTATCCAAGTTGCTTCATCCTTCCCCCTTCTCCCTGATCTTCCTCTTTGAAAGATCTAATTCACACTAACTGGTAAAAGTCAGTTAGCACACAAGAGAGGAGACATCTCCTTCCTCAGCCTATACTGCAGAAAAGGAAACTCGGGCTTGTGCTCATTTGCCCAAATGGCAAAGGTCCCATCAGGGGCAGGGCCATGATGTGAAAATTCAAGCAAGCAGCCCCAGAGCCAGAGCTCCCAACCCTCATCCACTGCAGTTCAAGTTCATGGGGTGAAGTGGTGAAACGCTAACCAGAAACTGAGAGTCAATGTAGATACCCAAGGCTTACTTGCCAGGGCACTCACTCACTGCCATTGAGTCAATGCTGACTCATAACAACCCTATAGGACAGGGTAGAATTCCCCTGTGAGTTACTGAGGATGTATCTCTTTATAGGAATAGAAAGCCCCATCTTTCCCTTGTGGAGTGGCTAGTGGTTTTAAACTGTTGCACAAAGCATAACCATGACACCATCAGGACCCCAAAACATGCCAGGGCAATCAATGGTTCTGTGAGATCTCTCAGGATAGAGATATACCTTGCTCCTTGGCTACACACGAGAAAGCATTCACCTCCAAGCCTAGTTTGTGATCCAAGTGAGTTTTATGAGAATTAGAAGAAGTTTCAGGTTTATAAAGGCACCTGCAGGGCTCTTCAGAAATGTGCTTCTCCTTAGAAGCTTCCCTGAAAGTCACGAGGTCTGCTCTCTGCTCCTGCCTTTTAAATTACTCCAAGAGGTGGGGCGTGCTGGTGACCCTGGTGAACTCATTGGCTGAACTGAATTCACCTGGCCTTGGTGGGCCAATTCAGGTGCAGACCACACCCAGGTGTACCTCCCCTTCCTGGCTGGGAACCTGAGCCTTTGAGCATGCGCAGTGTACCACTCGTTCATGGGACAAAGGCTCAGACTGCTGACCCTGCGTAATGGATGCCTCAGTCCCTAAGCTAAACTACCTAGCAGTTCTAAAACCCCACCGCTGTGTAGTGTTCATAAACTTTGGCAGGAACACATCCTTACCATGAAGAATCCTGGTGGCCCAATGGCTAAGCACTTGGGCTTTAGACCGCGGTCAGTAGCAATACATTTGAAAAAGGTCTTTCCATTGTAAACATTCCACCCCACTGCCATCAAACGCAAAGAACCTCTGGTGACATGGCAGGCTACTCACAGAGCTACTAAATGCAAAGTCTTTGTCCGTTTTACACACTCACACACACAAACTCATACTCTTTCAAAATCTCTGGAGGGCTTCTGATGTCGTGTCCTTTTTACACACACACACCCACACACACACACTTGCAGTATCTCTGGAGGGTAACTGACTTCGTGTCCTTTTTACACACACACAAACACACACCCACTCTCATACCCCTGCAGAAACTCTAGAGGGCTTCTGACTTCGTGTCCTTTTTAGTCACACACAAAAAAAACACTCACACCCATGCAGAATCCCTGGAGGGCTTCTGACTTCGTGTCCTTTTCACTCACACTCACACACAACCTTCCAGAATCTCTTGAGGACTTCTGACATCGTGTACTTTTTATACACACAAACACACACACACACATACTCACACTCATACCCTTGCAGAATCCCTAGTGGGCTTCTAAATTCGTGTACTTTTTTACAAACACACACACACACACCATGGTAGAATCTCTAGAGAGCTTCTGACTTCGTGTCCTTTTTACACACACACACACACTTTCAGAATCTCTGGAGGATTTCTGATTTAATGTCCTTTTTACAAACACACACACACACACACACACACTTACAGAATCTCTATAAGGCTTCTGGTTTCGTGTCCTTTTTACACACACAAACAAACACGCACCCTTGCAGAATCTTTGTAGGGCGTCTGATTTCATATCTTTTTTACACACACATACACACAAAAACACTTGCAAAATCTCTAAAAGGCTTCTGACTTTGTACGCTTTACTTACACACACACACACACACACACACACACACACACACACTCATGCCCCTACAGAATCTCTGGAGTACTTCTGACTTCGTGTCCTTTTTAGGACACACACACACATACCCTTCCAGAATCACTAGAGGGCTTCTGATTTTGTTTCATTTTTACACACACAGACACAAAGACGCACCCTTGGAGAATCTCTGGAGAGCTTCTGACTTCGTGTCCTGTTTACACACACACACACACACACACACACACACACAAACAAACACTCACACCCTTGTAGAATCGCTGGAGGGCTCTGACTTCGTTCTTTTTTTACACACACACACACTCATACATTTGCAGAATCTCTTGAGTGCTTCTGACTTCGTGTCCTTTACACACACACCCTTGCAGAATATCTAGAGGGCTTCTGACATCGTGTCATTTTTATACACACACACACACATACTCACACTCATACCCTTGCAGAATCTCTGGAGGTCTTCTGATTCTTCTCCTTTTCACACACACACACACACACACACACACACACACATATACATACACACCATTGCAGAATCTCTGGAAGGCTTCTGATTTGGTGTCCTTTTTACACACACACACACACACACACACACTATGACGCACCCTTGCAGAATCTCTGGAGGTCTAATGAATTCGTGTCTTTTTTAGTCACACACACACAAACACTCACACCCTTTCCTAATCTCTGGAGGGCTTCTGACTTTGTGTCCTTTACACTCACATGCACACACAACCTTCAAGAATCTCTAGAGGGCTTCAGATATGGTGTCCTTTTTAAACACACACACACACACACACATACTCACACTCATACCCTTGCAGAATCTCAGGAGAGCTTCTGACATCTCCTTTTTACAGACACACACACATACACACCATTGCTGAATCTCTAGAAGGCTTCTGAATTGGTTTCCTTTTTACACAAACACACAAACAATCTTGCAGAATCGCTGGAGGGCTTCTGACTTTGTGTCTTTTTACAAACACACAGACACACACAGACCCTTGCAGAATCTCTAGAGGGCTTCTGACTTCGTGCCCTTTTTACACACACACACACACACACACTCACACTCTTGCAGAATCTATGGAGGGCTTCTGACCTCGTATCTTTTGTACACACACACGCACACACACCCTTGCAGAATATCTGCAAGTCTTCTGACTTTGTTTCCTTTTTACACACACACACACTCACATACAGACCCTCGCAAACTCCCTAGAGGGCTTCAGACTTCTGGTTCTTTTTACACAAACACATACACACACCATTGCAGAATCTCTAGAGGGCTTCTGACTTCGTGCCCTTTTTACACACCCACACACACTCACACTCATACACTTGCAGAATCTATGGAGGGTTTCTGGCTTCGTGTCCTTTTTACACACACACACCCACACACTCACACTCATACACTTGCCGAATATCTGCAGGTCTTCTGACTTCGTGTCCTTTTTACACACTCGCACACACACATGCACACATACACGCACCCTTGCAGAATCTCTGGAGGGCTTCTGAATTCACCTTTTTACACATACATACACACACACACACACACACACACACTATCACGAACCCTTGCTGAATCTCTGGAGGGCTTCTGAATTCATGTCTTTTTTGACACTCACTCACAAACACTCACACCTTTGAAGAATCTCTGGAGGGCTTCTGACTTCATGCCCTTTTCACACACACACACTCACACACCCTTGCAGAATCTCAGGAGAGCTTCTGACTTTATGTCCTTTACACTCACACCCACACACATCCTTGCAAATCTCTAAAAGGCTACTGATTTGATTTCCTTTTTACACAAACACACACACAATTTTGCAGAATCGCTGGAGGGCTTCTGACTTCGTGTCCTTATTACACATACACACACACACTCATACACACTCTCACTCAGACCCTTGGAGTATCTCTAGAGAGCTTCTGACTTCTTGTTCTTTTAACACAAACACACACACACACCATGGCAGAATCTCTAGAGGGCTTCTGACTTCATACCCTTTTTACACACACACACACACACCCTTTCTGAATCTCTGGACGGTGTCTGAATTAATGTCTTTTTTACAAACACAAACACACTCACACTCTTGCAGAAACTCTAGAGGGCTTCTGACTTCGTGTCCTTTTTACACACACACTCACACACCCTTGCAGAATCTCTAGAGTGCTTCTGACTTAGTGTCCTTTTTACACTCACAAACACACACACTGACACTCATACATTTGCAAAATCTCTGGAGGGCTTCTGACTTCGTGTCCTTTTTACACACACACACACACACCCTTGCAGAATATCTGCAGGTCTTCTGACCTCGTGTCCTTTGTACACATACACGCACACACACCCTTGCAGAATATCTGCAGGTCTTCTGACTTCGTGTCCTTTTTGAACAATAACACACAGATGCACACATGCACGCACTCTTGCAGAATCTCTGGAGGGCTTCTGACTTCTCCTTTTTACACATACACATACAGACCATTGCAGAATCTCTAGAAGGCTTCTGAATTACTGTCCTTTTTACACACACACACACACACACACACACACACACACACACACACTATCACGCACCCTTCCTGTATCTCTGGAGGGTTTCTGAATTCATGTCCTTTTTTGACACACACACACACACACACAAGCACTCACAACTTTGAAGAATCTCTGGAGGGCTTCTGACTTCGTGCCCTTTTGACACACACTCATTCACTTGCAGAATCCCTTGAGAGCTTCTGATATCATGTCCTTTACACTCACACCCACACACATCCTTGCAAATCTCTAGAAGGCTACTGATTTGGTTACTTTTTACACAAACACACACACAATCTTGCAGAATTTCTGGATTGCTTCTGACTTCGTGTCCTTTTTACAAACACACACACACACACACACACACACACACACTCACACTCAGACCCTTGCAGAATCTCTAGAGGGCTTTTGACTTCGTGTTTTTTTACACACACACACACACATACATGCACCCTTGCAGAATCTCTGAAGGGCGTCTGATTTCATGTCCTTTTTAAACACACACACACACACACGCACTCATACACTTGCAGAATCTATGGAGGGCTTCTGATTTCGTGTCCAATTTACACACACACACACACACACTCACACTCTTGCAGAATATCTGCAGGTCTTCTGACTGCGTGTCCTTTTTATACACACACACACACACACACACACACACAAGCACTCACACTTGAAGAATCTCTGGAGGGCTTCTGAGTTCCTGTCCTTTTTACACACCCAAATGCACACTGGCAGAATCTCTGGAGGGCTTCTGAATTCGTTTCCATTTTACACACACACATGCACACATGCACGCACCCTTGCAGAATCTCTTGAGGTATTCTCACTTTGTGTCCTTTTTACACACACAGACACTTGCAGAATCTCTGGAGGGCTTCTGATTTTGTGTCCTTTTTAGACACTCACACACACAAACTTTGAAGAATATCTGTAGGGCTTCTGACTTCCTTTCCTTTTTACACACTCACACACACACACACACCCTTGCACAATCTCTGGAGGTCTTCTGACTTCGTGTCCTTTTTACACACACACACAAACTCACACTCATACACTTGCAGAAACTCTGCAGGGCTTCTGACTACATGTCCTTTTTACACACACACTCACACTCAGACCCTTGCAGAATCTCAAGAGAGCTTCTGATTCCGTGTCCTTTTTACAAACACACACACACACACCATGGCAGATTCCCTAGAGGTCTTCTGACTTCGTGTCCTTTTTACACACACACACACACACACACACACACACACACACACACGGTTGCAGAATCTCTGGAGGGTTTCTGAATTAATGTCCTTTTTGCAAGCACAAACACACACACACACTCTCTTGCAGAATCTCTAAAAAGCTACTGGTTTCCTGTCCTTTTTACACACACACACGCACGCACGCACCTTTCCAGAATCTCTGTAGGGCGTCTGATTTCATGTCTTTTTACACACACACAAACACACACACACAGAGAAAACCATTGCAGAATCTCTGGAGGGCTTCTGACTTTGTCCGTTTTACACACTCACACACGCAAACTCACACTAATACCCTTGCACAATCTCTGAAGGCCTTCTGATGTCGTGTCCTTTTTACACACACACACACGCACCCTTGCAGTTTTTCTGGAGGGCAACTGACTTCGTGTACTTTTTACACACACAAAACACACACTCCCTCTCATACCCCTGCAGAAACTCTCGAGGGCTTCTGACTTCGTGTCCTTTTTAGTCACACACAGAAAAACACTCACACCCTTGCATAATCTCTGGAGGGCTTCTGACTTCGTGTCCTTTTCATACACACAAACACACACTCACACACATACTCACACTCATACCCTTGCAGAATCTCTGGAGGGCTTCTGACTTCATGGCCTTTTTACACACACACACACTCACACAAACACACTCACACTCAGACCCTTGCAGAGTCCCTAGTGGGCTTCGAAATTCTTGTACTCTTTATACAAACATACACACACACCATGGTAGAATCTCTAGAGGGCTTCTGACTTCGTGTCCTTTTTACACACACACACACTTTCAGAATCTCTGGAGGGTTTCTGACTTAATGTCCTTTTTACCAACACAAAACCACACACACACACACTTCCAGAATCTCTATAAGGCTTCTGGTTTCGTGTCCTTTTTACACACACAAACATACACGCACCCTTGCAGAATCTCTGTAGGGCGTCTGATTTCATGTCCTTTTTACACACACATACACACAAAAACACTTGCAAAATCTCTGGAGGGCTTCTGACTGTGTAGGTTTTACTTACACACACACACACACACACACACACACACACACACACACACTCATGCCCCTACAGAATCTCTGGAGGGCTTCTGAGTTCGTGTCCTTTTTAGGACACACACACACACACCCTTCCAGAATCACTAGAGGGCTTCTGATTTTGTTTCATTTTTACACACAAGACACATACACGCACCCTTGAAGAATCTCTGGAGGGCTTCTGACTTCGTGTCTTTTTACAAACACACACACACTCACACTCAGACCCTTGCAGAACATCTAGAGGGCTTCTGACTTCTTGTTCTTTTTACACAAACACACACACACCATGGCAGAATCTCTAGAGGGCTTCTGACTCGTGCCCTTTTTACACACACACACACACACACACACACACACAAACGCTTTCTGAATCTCTGTTGGGTGTCTGACTTAATGTCCTTTTTACAAACACAAACACTCAAACACACACACTTGCAGAAAATGTAAAGGGCTTCTGACTTCGGGTCGTTTTTACATACACACACACACACACGCACACACACTCACACAACCTTGTAGAATGTCTAGAGTGCTTCTGACTTCGGGTCCTTTTTACACACACACACACACACACACACACACACACACACACTCATACACTTGCAGAAATATCTGGAAGAGTCTGGTCTGGAGACTCAGATCCTGAGAATGTGGTGTGGGGGCACCAGGCTCACGTGGCTGAGGATGTTTCAGTGCAGGGTGGAGCCATGCACCCCAGAGCTCTCTGTATTCCACAGGCGGATGGTGCTGTCAGAAGAGCAGGTGATAAAGGAGCTCGTGGGCAAGCAGGCCTGTTGACTGTCCTTCACCTCAGGGTAGACCTGGAGGAGCACAAGGACCAGAGGGACCTGGGTCAGACCTTGGCTGCCCTCAGAGATGGGACGGGATGAGAGTAGAGAAAAGGTTGGTCAAGACTTAACCCCAGGCTTTTCCCAGAGCAAGCAAGTCATAATGATTAGCTCTTGTCTTTAACAAGTAAAGGAATATACATTAACCAAGCACCTAGTAAGTACTAGGCATTCTAAATCTCCAACTTTCATTGTCTCCTTTTCGTAAAAATCAAATGCATCAGGTATGTCATTTCACAATTGCAGAAACTAAGGTTTGGTCAAGTTCAGGAACATGTCCAAAGAGGCAAAGCTCAGACTGCACAGGGCATACTGAAAAACGTCTGAGATGAGTCAGCACTAAAATCCCCTCCCATCCTCAGAGCCAATTAACAGATACGAAGGGACCCAGGGGCACTGCTGGGGGAGCAAGGGTGCTAGAGGAAACAAATTCCACACTTGAGGAACTCCAGCTCCTAATAGTAGCCCAGGAAACACGGTCAGTCTCAGCAGACCTGGCCCACGTACCTCTACACTCCAGAAGCAGGAGGAATGATAGAGAGCTAAATACACCTTGCCCACTTTCTTGGGGTCCTTCACATCCCAGACATAAATACTATGGTCATTGTACACACAAGACAGCCACTGATTTGCAGGATCAAAGGCCAAGGAGATGGTGTCCGGATACTACGCATTGGCCACTCCAGCGAAAAGGCGACTGAGGAAAGAGGGGGGCAGGGTGTCCAGGGCAGACAGGGCAAACTAGTGAGTGAGCGCAAATGAAATGGGGCACTCAAGGGAGGAGCAGCAGGTTGGCCAGCAGTCACTGGAGAAAGAACGCAGCAGCTGGCCTGGCATTCCTTGCCATGGGGCTCTCCAAAAGAACACAAGTTATTTCATAGCCCCCAACGTCAGGCAGGGACAGTGTGTGGCCGTGATGCAGCCAAGCAGATGTCAGGCCCTTCTAGACTCACGTCAGAGGACAAGGAAGGACACTGTGCAAGCCACAACCATGGTCATATATCATTTCCTACCAATTGCAGATTTAGTCCCGTCCTGCCCTGAAAGAGAAATTAATATACCCAACTGCAGAACTGCCCCGCTTCCTGACAGCACTGAAACCAGAGCAAAACTTCACTTCCTGCAATCACCCAACCCAAGGCCCGAGGCTACAATAAGCCCCTCCTACCGCAGCTGCAACCCAGGACCACCCTGAGGGAGAAAGGCCTGCTGCATCAGGTTTCCAGTCTCTCTCAGAAACCCTAAGGAACTGCCCGTCTGTCCTAGCTGTGGTCTTTACAGGACAATGCATTACCACACGGCAGACTCAGATTACCACGGTTGCCCACAGTGAGCAAGAAATGCTAAAAGACCCACCTGTGCTTGACTGCAAGGGTCTTCCCAGAGGCCTATGTGTGCCCTTCTCTCCTTGCAGCATGCCAAGGATGGCCTGGCACAGAGTGGGGCTCTGACAGGACTCAGGGGCCCACCCACACCGCTCACCTGGCCTCTGTGATGCTGGCAATGTCTGTTCCCAGGGCATGGGGCCGGGGCAGCGTGCTGAGGAAGTGCAGGTTGGAGGGGTTGAAAAGACGCACGGTGCTGTCAGCACAGCCACAGAAGATGTAGTCCTGGCTCACCGAGATGCAGTGGGCCACTGTGGTCTGTGAGCACAGAAGCCCCATTCAGCAAGGGCGTCTGCGCACTCCTTCACCCCACCTCAACAGCCATGAGCCAAGAGGCAAGGACAAGTGCAAGGTAGGACAGCTGCCCTGGCCAGAGCCCCTCAGTGCCCCTCCCTCTAACAGCAGCTAGCCAGAGGGCCCACAGCCCCATGCAATTAGGAAGAAGGAGTCAGCAAGCCTTATAAGCCACCTGAGTTTTAGGCAAACACACACTCAGAAAAGGCCGGCCAAGAGAAAGGCAGCAGAGGCAGCGGACAGGGCCAGCACACTTACTGTGATGCTGTCTTTGTGCTGAGCAGAAGAGGAAAGCAGAGGAAGTGGCAGAGACAGAGAGCGCGAGCGAGCAGAGAGGTTCCCAAACACCTTCCTCCGCCTGGGGCCTCCCCCAGCGTGCATGCAGACCCCGCTGCTAACCCCAGGACCCCCGGAGCCTGGAGGTGACAGACGGGAGGGTGCCGACAAAGCATTCACTTACCCTCAGCTCCACCCACTTGTCCAACAGTCTCTGGTCACTGAACTCGCACAGCTGCCCTGAGGATGTGATACAGAAGGTGCTGTCAGCCTTCTTCCCGCGGCCACAGGCTACATCAGTGAACAGGTAGTTCTGCATGTCCCCCAGCAGCCCGGAGCGGCCCAGCAGGGGCACAGTGGCATTCACCTGTGGAGGCACACCACAGGTGCCACCCACACACCCACCCTGCAGGCTACCCCCTGGAAAGCAGGCCCTGGGGAGAGAGGGAAAAAGCTTCCCTTGCAGATTGACATAGCACCTGGCCCAGCTGAGACTTCCAAAGGGCTTTTGAGCATGCAGAAGGGGGCGCAGGTGGAACAGATCTGGGCCGACCCCACCCTGGTGGCTACTTGCTGCCTCACCGTTGAGTTCTTGCTGTCATCAAGGAACCAGAATTTGATGTGCCGGTTGCCTGCAATGACAAAGTAGCTGCAGTCCTCAGAGAAGGATACTGCTTTCACCCGACTGGTCACCTGGTTGGAAGCCACTACAATGTTTTTCTGGAGAGAAAGTCAAGGGAAATCAAGGCTCTGCTTCTAGGAGCTGAGGGAAAAGAAACTTACACACTGAAGGAGGTTAGACAAGCTGTGAACTGGACCTCTCCTTCTGCCCCTTCTTCAGCATCCTAGATACACAGTTGCTCCTTTCTGCTCAGAGTTCTCTAGAAAGGGACTGAGGCCAGCAGGCGGAAGTGAAGGCCACCTGTCAGCAGTTTCTTGGCTCCCCTCCCGGCCCTGCCTGTCCTGAGGCCAGAAGCCCACTCACCTTCCAGGCCCAGACATTGACGATCATATCATGCTGGTAGCCCACTGAGACAATGTACTTGGCGCTGGGTGAGAAGGCCACACACGCCACGCCATAATTATGCTCCTGAAGCTCTGCCACCTGGCTGCGCTCCGACACGTCCCACACCCGCACAGCAGGCATGTGTCCACTCTGCGGGGACGAAGATCCCAAAGTAAAGGCCAGAGGCAGCCAGCTCCCTCCCCATCCAAGGAGGCCTGGTTCTCCCAGCCACTGGACAAGAGCCTGCACATAAATGAAGGACACCTAACCTAATGCGCCTGCACATGAATCAAGGACACCCCCGGAGGGAATGTGATCAGTGTTGGGGAACAGGGACTCTCAGGGATGGGCTCCTGGCGTGATTTGGATGGGCAAGAACCACCACTACTGCGGTTGGCTCCCACAGCCTCACAGGGCAAGTCTATGGGAGGGCAGCCCTGTTCCACACTGTGACCAACAGGAGGACTCCAGGATAAGGAATGTTTTAAGGAGGTGTTTTCCAAAATGTGGTTCCCAAATTGGCAGCTTCAGCCTCATCTGGAACTACTTGTTAGCATTGCAAACTGAAGAGAGCCACCCCAGACCTGCTGAGCCCGAGAGACAGCAATCTGTACTACGGGGCCACCATAGCACTTCTGATGCAGGCTACAGCCTAAGAACACTGCTCTAGGGCAGACCAAACACCCAAAGTTGACACCAGTACAGAAAGTCAAACTTGGCACCAGTCCTATGCGGGCTGCAGGCTGTCACTCTCTGCTAAGGCCAGGCCACCCCCTCTGCAGTGCCTGAGCTTCCTTCCTCACTCACCTCGCCGGTGACCAGGTACTTGCCATCAGGAGAGAAGGCAAGGGCAGTGATGGTTTTCCTGAAAGGAATGGGGGCAGGCTCAAGAGAGGCACTGGCAGCCTGGCCCAGGTCTGGCCTCTCACAGTCCCCTCTCAAAACAAGGGCAGCAAACCCGCCCTCCTTGTGCTGCTTCCCTTGCAGGCCTGGGGCCCAACAGGGCCCAATGCCACAGAGAAGCAAGTGGCACTCCTCTGGCCGTCCCTGGGAAAAGGTGGCACTCCCCAAAGCCCCAGAGCCCATTTACCTGGAGCTGTTGAGGATGTGGTGCTGCTTGTGTTTCCGGGGATTGAAGAGCACAACCACACACCTGGGGAGAGGGAGAGGGGAGCACAGCCTTAGCACCCCACCTCAGTGGCCCAGCCCAGAGGACCCCACGTTGCCAGAGTGCAGCTGGCTCCTGGCAGCACTCTTCTGCCTTTCTCCCCTTCTGTAGCCCCACATGGTGCAAGGGCCTGTAGGGAGCCCTGCCTGCCCAGTGCTCTGTGCACCAGCACCATCGGGCCATGCCCCATAGTGATGGGGTGGCCGGTCTTCCCAGAGCCCTTGTCCCTACCCCAGGGCAGAGGGCAGAGAGAAGGATGCACATGATTTGCGTAAGAACAGGCCTCAGCTGTGCCCTTGTTTACAGACCTCCTGATTTCCAGGAGAGAGTGGGATCTCTCATGTCTGCACCCATGTGTGTACTTGGCAAGAGCCAGCCCTCCACATGTTGGATGAGGAAGCAAGTGGAAGGTCAGGGCCCAGGGCCAGGCCTGCAGGGAGACTAAGGGGGATGGAGAGGCAGAAAACTGCCTGAGGGAGGGAACTTCATGGAGCTCCTGGCCCACGTCAGACTCTTTAGCCCAAAGAGCCTGAGCAGCGCTATTCTAACAGCCTCCAGGCTCCCTCTCCAGTCAGGCAGCAAGGCTGGGTGAGATTGCATGGAGACTGAAATTCAAGAGTGAACTCGAGAGAGGGAGGCAGGTAAGAGTCAGGGACAAGGAGCTGGGAGCCAACAGCTCGCCAGTGTCTCAGGGGCCATGGCGCTCAGCAGGTTTAGGCCCTCTGCCCAGCTGTCCCCTCTCTTCATTAGCGCTATGCCTACTAATTGCTATTAGCTGGCCACAGCAAGCCAGGAGCCTGCTCCCCCAGGTAGACGGAGGAGAGACTCAGTAGAAGGCTACTTGTCCCAACACTGTCTTTTACAACAGGAAGCAGACACAGGACCCACATCTGGACCCCACTGCTTGCATATGGGAGCAGGAGCTGCAGCACAGGGCTTGGTCTCTTCTGCAGACAGAGGCCTCCGGCTTGGCTCAATGAGCCAGTTCGCTATGCAAATTCCACTGTCAACTAGGGATTCTGGGATCTTGGAGGTGCACCAGCAAAAGATAAGGAGGTCCCGAGGGTCTAACAAGAGCATAAAGCTGTTGCCACGTGTCCTATGGAATTTCCTCTTCAGCTCTTTGACTTTGTCATTTCTTCTCATTGTCTTAGCTACTCTATGATATAGAACAATTCTGACTCATAGGAATTTGATACTACTGTCCTCTCCCAATTTCCTTTATTTTCCACCTTCATGTGTGTTAAAATATGCAGTATTGCATCAGATTTCCTATGCTCTAAACCAGTGGTTCTCAACCTTCCTAATTCCTTGGCACTATAATGAAGTTCCTGATGTTGTGGTGAACATCCATTCGTAAAATTATTTTCGTTGCTACTTCATAACTGTAATTTTGCTAATATGAAGAAGAGACCGACCCCTGTGAATGGGTAGCTCAACCCCCAAAGAGGTCCCGATCCACAGGTTGAGAACCGCTGCTCTAAACTAAGAGGTGTTTCTTTAAGATGTAGTTCAGTATATTGTTAGACGCCCAAGTCCTGTTGTTGTTGTTAAGTGCCGTCGAGTGGATTTTGGCTCACAGCAACTCTATGTACAATGTACCGAAACGCTGCCCCATTAGTGCATTCCTCACAGTGGTTCTTTGCTTGCGCTCATTGTTGCAGCCACTGAGCTATTCCAAATTGTAGGGGCTGCCTCTCCTTTGCTGCCCTTCTACTCTACCAATATCTGTATCTTCCTCTAGGACAGTGCTTCTCAACCTTCCTAAATTCACGACACTTTCATACAGTTTCCTTTGTAGTGGTAGACCCCAATTATAAAATTATATTCTTTGCTACTTCGTAACTCTCGTTTTGTTACAAGTTATGAATAGTGCAACCCTGTAAAGGGTTCGTCTAAGCCCCAAAGGGGTCACGACCCACATGGTGAGAACCCCTGCTCTAAATTGAGAGGAGTTTCTCTTAAGGTCTATTTCACCATACTGTTAGAAGCTCAAGTCCATTTGTTGTTGTTGTTAGGTGCCGTTGAATGGGTATGTCTCATAGCAACTCTACGCACAATATAATGAAACGCCGCCCAGTGGTTCTCTGCTTGCGCTCATTGTTGCAGCCACTGTGCTAATGCATCTTGTTGGGGACCGCCTCTCTTTTCCTGCCCTTTCATACCAAGATTTGGGACTTCCTCTAGAGCAGTGGTTCTTAACTTTCCTAATGCCATGATATTTTCATACCGATTCTCATTTAGTGGTGACCCCCCCCCCCAACCATAAAATGATTTCATTGCAGCTTCATAACTGTAATTTTGTTACTGTTATGAGTCACGACACCCCTGTGAAATTTTCATTCCATATCCACAAAGGGGTCGCGACACACAGCTGAAGATCCCCTGCTCTAAACTAAGAGGAGATTCTCTTAAGATAGAATTCAGCATACTGGTAGATGCACAAGTTCTGTTGTTATTGGTGTTAGGTACCATCGAGTGGGTTTTGGCTCATAGTAACTCTATGCACAATATAATGAAACGCTTTCCCATCCTATGCCATCCTCACAGTGGTTCTTTTGCTTGCGCGGATTGTTGCAGCCACTGTTGTATTCCATTGTGCTGTGGGCTGCCTCTTTTTGCTGCCCTTCTACTGTACCCAGATCTATGTCTCCCTCTAGGGTAGTGGTTCTCAACCTTCCTAATGTCATGACTCTTTCACACCATTCCTCACGTACTAGTAACCCCCCCAATCAAAAAATAATTTTCCTTGTTACTCCATAACTATAAATTTGCTATTGTTATGAATCAGGTCACCCATGTGAAATGCTCATTGTTCCCTCCTAAGACGTTGTGACCCACAGTTAGGGAACTGTTACTCTACACTAAGAGTTTCTTTTAAAGTCTCCCTCAGCATATTGTTAGAGGCACAAATCCTGTTGTTTGGTGCCTTCGAATGGGTTTAGGCTCATACCAACTCTATGCACCATGTAATAAAATGCTTTCCCGTCCTGTGCCTTCCATACAGTGGTTCTTTTGCTCACACTCATTTTTGCAGCCACTGTGCTAATCCATCTTGTTGGGCACTGCCTCTCTTTTCCTGCCCTTCTGTACCAAGATATCTGTCTTCCTCTAGAGCAGTGGTTCTCAACTTTCCAAATGCCACAACCACTTCACACCATTCCTCGTGTAGTGGTGACATCCAACCATAAAATATTTGCATTGCTACATCATAATTGTAATTTTGCTTCTGTTATGGATCAGGCCACCCATGTGAAAGGTTCGTTAGTCTCCTCAAAGGTGTCTCGACACACACTTTGAGAACCAATGGTCTAAACGAATAGGAGTTTCTCTTAAGGTCTACTTCAGAATATTCTTAGAAGCCCAAGTTCTTTTTATTATTGTTTGGTGCCTTTGAGTGTGTGTTGGCTCATACCAACTGTATGCACAATATAATGAAACTCGGCCCCATCTCGTGCCATTTTCACTGTGGTCCTTTGCTTGCACTCAAGCTGCATCTATTCTATCTTGTAGGGGCTGCCTGACTTTTGCAGCCCTTCTACTGTACCAACATTTGTGTCTTCCTCTAGGACAATGTTTCTCATACATCCTAATTCTGCGGCCCTTTCGTACAGTTCCCAATGTAGTGGTGGACCCCAATCATAAAATTATATTCATTGATATTTCATAACTGTACTTTTGCCACTGTTATGAATCAGGCCATCACTGTGAAGGGGTGTTTCGAAACACCCCCCACCTGAAAGTGTTCACGACCCAATGTTGAGAACCCTGCTGTAAACTAAGAAGAGTTGCTCTTAAGATTTACTTCAGCATATTGTTAAACACACAAGCCCTGTTGTTATTGTTGTTAAGTTCTGCGGAGGGGGTTTTGGCTCATCGCATCTCTATGCACAATATCATGAAATGCTTCCCAGACCTGTGCCATCCTGTCAGTGGTTGTTTGCTAGTGCTCATTGTTGGAGCCATATTTGGGGGGGCTGGCTATTTTTTGTTGCCCTTCTACTCTACCAAGGCTTGTGTCTTCCTTTAGGGCAGTGGTTCTCAACCTTCCTAATGCCACAACATTTTCATACCATTCCTCATATAGTGCTGACTGCCAAATCATAAAATTATTTTCATTGCAACTTTGTAACTCTAATTTTTCTACTGTTATGACTAGGCGACCACTATGAAAGGTTCATTCATCCCCCAACAGGGCTCGTGACCCAAAAGTTGAGAACCGCTGCACTAAACTAATAGGAGTTTCTCTTAAGGTCTACTTCAGCACATTATAAGAAACACAAGTCCTGTTGTTTTGTTGTCAGGTGCAGTCGAGTGGGTTCTGACTCATAGCAACTCTATGCTCCATATAATGTAACGCTGCCCCATCTTGTGCCATCCTCACAGTGTTCCCTTAGCTTGAGCTCATTGCTGCAGCCACTATGCTATTCCATCTATTTGGGGGCTGACTCTATATTGCGGCCCTTCAACTGTATCAAGACTTGTGTCTTCCTGTAGGACTGTGGTTTTCAGCAATCCTAATGCCACGACCCTTTCATACACTTCCCAATGTGTAGTGGTGGTCCCCAAAGCATAAAGTTTTTTTTTCAACTGTTATTCCATAACTGTAATTTTGCAAGTCTTATGAATCTAGTCACCCTGTGAAAGGGTTGTTCAACCAACCAAAGTGGTCACAAATCACAGGTTGAGAACTGCCGTTCTAAATTAAGAGGAGTTTCTCCTGTGGTATAGCTCTGTATATTATTACACACAAGAGTCCTGTTCTTATTGTTGTTCGGGGGCTGTTGAGTGGGTTTGGCTCATAGTTGGCTCATAACAACTCTATGCACAGTATCAGGAAACACTGTTCCATCCTCTAACACCCTCACACTTTTCTTTTGTTTTCACTCATTGTTGCAGTCTCTGTGCTAATCCATCTTTTGGGGGACTGCCTCTCATTTGCTGACCTTCAACTGTACCCAGATTTGTGTCTTCCTCTAGGGCAGTGGTTCTCAAACTTCCTAATGCACGACTCTTTCACACCATTCCTCATGTATTGGTGACGCCCCTCCCCAATCATAAAATTACTTTCCTTGTTACTTTATGACTAAAATTATGCTACTGTTATGAATCAGGCCACCATGTGATATAGTCATTCTCCCTCCCACCCCCCAAAAGGCATCACGACCCACAGTTTGAGAACTGCTATTCTACACTAAGAGGAGTTTCTTTTTAAGGTATGTTTCAGCATATTGTTAGAAGCACAAATCCTGTTCTTGTTTTTGGCTGCCTTCGAGTGGGTTTTGGCTCATAACAACCCTATGCACAATGTAATGAAACGTTGTCCTGCCCTGTGCATCCTCACGGTGGTTCTTCTGTTTGTGCTCATTGTTGCAGCCACTGGGGTAATCCATCTTGTTAGGGACTAACTCTCTTTTCCTGCCCTTCCGTACCAAGATTTGTGTCTTCCTCAAGAATAGTGGTTCTCAACTTTCTGAATGCCACTACTATTTCATACCAGTCCTCATGTAGTGGTGACTCCCCAACCATAAAATATTTTCATTGCTACATCATAACTGTAATTTCGCTTCTGTTATGGATCAGGCCACCCATGTGAAAGGTTCATTAGTCTTCTAAAGACACTGTGACACAGTTTGAGAACCACTGGTCTAAACTAAGGGGAGTTTCTCTTAAGGTCTACTTCCGCATATTCATAGACGCACAGTCCTGTTGTTATTGTTTGGTGCCTTTGAGTGTGTGCTGGCTCATAGCAACTCTATACACAATATGATGAAACGTGACCCCGTGTCGTGCCACCCTCACAGTGGTTATTTTGCTTGTTGTCATTGTTGCAACCATGGGCTAATCCAACTTTTGGGGGGCTGCCTCTCTTTTGCTGCCCCTCTACTGCCCTTTCATTCATTTCCTCATGTAGTGATGAACCCCCCAATCATAAAATTATTTTCATTGCTACTTTGTAACTTTAATTTTGCTACAGTTATGAATCAGGCCTCCACTGTGAAAGGGTCATTTGACCCCCCCAAAGGGCTCGTGACCCACAAGTTGAGAACCACTGCTCTAAACTAAGAGGAGTTTCTCTTAGGATCTACAGCACCATATTGTGAAAAGCATGAGTCCTACAGTGATTGTTGTTAGTTGTTGCCCAGTGGGTTTCGATTCTCAGCAACTCTACGCACAAGATAATGAAACGCTGCCCCGTCCTGTGCCATCCTCACAGTGGTTTCTTGTCTGCACTCATGGTTGCAGCCACTGCGCTAATCTATCATCTGGGGGTCTGCCTCTCATTTGCTGCCTTTCTGCTCTGCCAAAATTTCTGTCTTGCTCAAGGACAGTGGCTCTCAACCTTCTTATAATGCCACAGGCCTTTTATACCACTGCTCATGTAGTGGGTACAATCCCAGTCATAAATTTATCGTCATTGCTACTTCATAACTGTAATGTAGCTACTGCTATGAAGTGGGACACCCCTGTGCAAGGGTAGTTCATCACCCTAATGGAGTCATGACCCACAGGTTGAGAATCTCTGCTCCAAACTATGAAGAATGTCTCATAAGATATATTTCAGCACATTGTTAGAAGCAAAAGTCCTGTTGTTATTTTATTTAGGTGCCTTCAAGTGGGTTTTGGCTCATAGAAACTCTATGCAAAATATAACGAAATGCTCCCCCATCCTGTGCATTCCTCACAGTGGTTCTTTGCTTGCGCTGGTTGTTGCAGCCACTGAGCTATTCCAACTTGGAGGGGCTGCCTCTCCTTTGCTGCCCTTCTACTCTACCAACATTTGTGTCTTCCTCTCGGACAGTGGTTCTCAATCTTCCTAAATCTACGACCCTTTCATGCAGTTCCCAAAATAGTGGTGGACCCCCAGTCATACAAAATTTTCGCTGATATTTCATAACTGTAATTTTGCTAATTTTATGAATCAGGCAACCCTTGTGAAAGGGTCATTCAACCCACTCACTCCCCAAAAGTGTTCGTGATTCATAGGCTGAGAACCCTGCACTAAACTAAGAGGAGTTTCTCTTAAGATCTACGTCAGCATATTGTTAGAAGCTCAAGTACTTTTTGTGTTGCTGTTAGTTGCCGTCGAGTGGGTTTTGACTCTCAGCAACTCTAAGCACAAGATAATGAAACGCTGCCCCGTCCTGTGCCGTCCTCACAGTGGTTCGTTGATGGCATTCATTGTTGCAGCCACTGAGCTATTCCATCTTGTAGGGTCTGCCTCTCACTTGCTGCCCTTCTGCAGTACCACGTTTTGTGTATTCCTCTCGGGCAGTGTTTCTGAACCTTCTTAATGGCATGGCTCCTTTATACAATTCTTAATGTTGTGGTGATCCTCCAACAGTAATTTTTTTTCATTGTTACTCCATTACTGTGATTTCACTACTGTTATGAATTGGGCAACACCTGTGAGAGGGGGTCGCGACCCACAAGTTAAGAACCACTGCTCTAAATTTAGAGGAGTTTCTCTTAAGATCTAGTTCAACATATTGTTAGAAGTACACGTCCTGTAGTTATTGTCATTAAGTTCTGTCGAGTGGGTTTTGACTCTTAGCTGCCCTGACCTGTGCCACCCTCACCGTGCTTGTGTGCTTGGCCTCAGTGTTGCAGCCACTGTGCTAATCCAACTTGTTGGAGACTGCCGCTCTCTTCCTTCCCTTCTGTACCAGATTTGTGTCTTGCCCTAGAGAAGTGGTTCTCAACCTTCCTAATGCCACGACTCTTTCATACCATTCCTCATGTAGTGGTGACTGCCAAATCATGAAATTATTTTCATTGCTACATCATAACTCTAATTTTTCCACTTTAATGAACGGTCCACTGCCGTGAAAGGGTCATTCATCCCCCAAAAGGGGTCACGACCTTCAGTTTGAGGCCCGCTGCGCTAAACTAATAGGAGATTCTCTTAAGGTCTACTTAGGTACATTGTTAGAAAAACAAGTCCTGTTTTTTTTTCTTGTGTGTTTTGACTCATAACAACTCTATGTCAATATAATGAAACACTGACCCATCTTGTGCCATCCTTGCAGTGTTTCTTTGGCTTGTGTTTATTGTTGCAGCCACTGTGCTATCCCATCTATATTGGGGCTGAGTCTATTTTGTTGCCCTTCAACTGTATCAAGAATTGAGTCTTCCTCTTGGACAGTGGTTTTCAACATTCTTACTCACGACCCTTTCATCCAGTTCCTCATGTAGTCGTGACCAACCAACCATACAATTATTTTTGTTGCTACATCATAGCTGTAATTTTGTTACTGCTATAATTCAGGCCACCCCATGAAAGGGCTGTTTGACCCCCTAAGTAGACATGACCCACAGGTCGAGAGCCGCTGCTCTAAATGAAGGGGAGATTCTCTTAAGGTCTTCTTCAGCATATTGTTAGAAGCACAAGTCCTGTTGTTACTGTTGTTGGGTGCAGTCTAGTGGGTTTGGCTCATAGCCACTCTCTGCACAATATAATGAAACTCTGGGGGTCTTAAAGGCTTGAAGGCAAACAGGCTGAAATCTAGCTCAGAAGCAACAAAGCCCACAGAGAAGAAGCACACAAGCCTAAGTGAGCACGAGGTGTTGAAGGGATCAGGTAGCAGACACCAAAGAACAAAAACCATCATTGTGTGATCACCTTCCCCACATAAACGCTGAAGATGAATGTGTGCATAAGTATGTGTGGTGAAGAAGGCTGATGGTGGCCGGCTATCAAGCGATATAGCATCCCGGGTCTTAGAGGCTTGAAAGTAAACAAGCTGGCCCAGAAGCAACAAAGCCCACATGGAAGCATCACACCAACATGTGTGATCATGAAGGGCTGAGGGGACCAGTTTTCAAGCAACAAAGGCGGGAGGTGGGATTATATCATCGTGAATGAGGGGAGTACATGACGGGGGACCAATGCCCACCTGTAGACAACTGGACATCCCTTGCGGAGGGGTAGTGGGAAGGAGATGAGTCACTCAGGGTTCAGTATAGCAATAATGAAACTCACAACCTTCCTCTAGTTATTAAACGCTTCCTCCCCCCACCTCTCATGATCCCAATTCTACCTTGCAAACCTGGTTAGACCAGAAGATACACAGCGGTACAGACGGGAACTGGAAACACAGGGAATCCAGGACAGATGAACCCCCCAGGACCAGCGGTGAGAGTGGCGATACTGGGAGGGAAGTGGGTATAGAAATGGGAAACCGATCACAAGGATCTACATATAACTTCCCCCCTGGGAGATGGGCAACAGAAAATTGGGTGATGGGAGACGCCGTGCAGTGTAAGATAAGAGAAAATAATAATGTATAAATTATTAAGGGTTCATGAGGGAAGAGGAGCAGGGTGAGAAGGGGATAGGGGAAAGGGGAAATGAGCTGATTCCAGGAACCCAAGCGGAAAGCAAATTTTGAGAGTGATGAAGGCAACGAATGTATAAGTGTGCTTTACACAATTGGTGTATGTATGGATTGTGATGAGTTGTATGAGCCCCAAAAAAATGATTTTAAAAAAGAAAAAGAAAGAAATGTCTAAAAATGAATGAAGGCAACATATGTACAAAATGCCTGATGCAATCAATATGGATTGCAACAAAAGTTGTAAGAGTCTCCAATAAAAGATTTTTAATAAAAATGTATATATAATAAATATTTTCCTAACTTATATAAATGATTAATAAGAATAAAATTAAGCAGCCTGGGCGTTTTATAGGAAAAAATGATAAAAGAACAAATGAGAGATTCAGCAGGAAGCAATGGATAGGAAAATATTATAAGGAAAGTTTTCTCTTATATGGAATGTACATTCTCTTACACGACAACAATCAGAATATGCCGTAAGAACCTCAGACCAAATACTAGAATAAAATAGAGGAAAACATTCCCAACCCTTCAATAAAATGCTATATGCTTTCGATGATTTTCACAAAAGTTCAAATTTTTTAACAAAATATTTTGTTCATTCACATTTTTAATTATGCATAAATTTATGTCTACTTGCATTACATCTCATAAAAAGGCATAAGAATTGTTTTTGCACTGTTTAAAACTAAATAGAAGATAGTGAAGGTGAAAAATAGTTTTCGTGAATGTTGCTTTGAAATACAAATGGCATTGTCCTAAGAAGTTTAAATGATTTAATTTTTTAAAATCATTTTATTAGGTGCACATACAACTCTTATCACAATCCATACATACATCAGTTGTGTAAAGCACATCCGTACATTCATTGCCCTCATCATTCTCAAAACATTTGCTCTCCACTTAAGGCCTTGGCATCATGTCCTCATTTTTCTCCACCCTCCCTGTTCCCCCCTCACTCATGAACCCTTGATAATTTGTCAGATCTTACATTTTTTGTCTCCCTTCACCCACTTTTCTGTTGTCCATCCTCCAGGGAGGAAGTTATATGTAGATCCTTGTAACTGAGGTCTCAGAGCAGCTGGGTGTGATGCAGGGGAGGCTCTGGAAGCAGCTGAAGACACTGTGGGAGTTGGCAGCCCAACAGTGAGGGTCACTGTATCCGGGGGTACCAGAAAACTGGCTGGGGTTGCTTATTCCCCTAGATGCTACCCCTGCCTTGAAGAGAACCGTGACAGAGGCCTGTAGACATGTGTCAGGAAAAGATGAGTCCTTCACTGTTTCCTCTTCCCACAAACCTTTGAGGAGAGCCTGCAGGGCAGGGGCTCGGCTCCCTGGATCCAGTCACCTGCCCTTCCCCACAGCCACACCCTCGCCAGCCCCAACTCCCCCTGCCCTGGGTTTGCTTCTTGAATCCAGAGGAGCAGCCTGGGCAAAGACCATGAAGAACCTTGTCCTTCAGGCAGCCCCTTTGATTGGGTCCCTTGTCCTGCAGAGTGTGGACACATGCACACTAACTGTTGGGGGACTCAGCTGTCACCACAGGGGCCAGGATCTGAAGAGGATGCTGGCACTGCAGGGCTTCCTGAGGGAAGCCGAGGACTTGCAGAGCTGGCTGAGCAGCCAGCAGCTGGTGGCCAGAGGAGAGAGGACTATGAGCACACCCTAGTGAGGAAGGGGCTAGGGGCAAGGAAGGTGCCCTGGAGCCGAAGGAAGACGGGTGGTGGAGGGGGGGCTGCATGCACAAGGGGCTGATGGGGAACATCAGTCTGGACTGAGGACAGCTGTGGCTTCCTATTCCCCTCTCTGCGTAGAGGGGCAAGTTCTGTGGCTGTCCAGTCTTGCCCTGCCCAGTCACTCACTGAGGTGTCTCACAACCACACCAGCCAGGGCCCCCTGGGACCCTTCTCCTCTCTTCTCAGCTCCTCTTAACCAAGTTTGCAATGTTTCAGCACCAAGTGAAGATGGGTGGCCACCAGGGGGCAGCCTGCCCCACTAGCGGAGAGCCTGCTGGAGTGGCGGCCCAGCACTGCCCCCAGGGCCCAGCAGTGGTGACAGGACCTACAGTGAGTACCAGCAGCCTGGAGCAGGGGTGAGTTTGGGGGAGGTGCTGGGCATGGGCTGGAAGGGCTTCCAGGGAGACCCTTGCTGTGCTGTGGCTCTGCCAAACCCCTGAGAGGTGAACTTGCTTTCTGTGTGCCCACATTGGGGGCCCGGGCCACGTGTTCCAGGGAGCAACTTGTGCAGCCTGTAGCTTGGGACCCCTTACTTAAGCTGAGAGGCCATGTCAGACGACCTTCAGCAAAGCTCAGCCTTTGAGTTCTGGGCTTCTGGCTTCAGGGCACGGTGAGGGCACCTGCTGGTTCTGGCCCAGCTGCAAGCAGCCTGGCTGTACCTGGCCCTTCTTGGGACTCCAGATAGCACTGGGGAAACTGGGTGCACCGAGAGCCTGGGTTACTTGCTAGAGACCACAGCTAATTAGCAGTGAAGTTGAGACCCGATATGGCCCTCACCATAAAAAGGAAGTGTTTTCTGCCCTGGTGACCCTTGGCCTTCCCTGAGGTCAAGGGTGACCATAGCAGCCATATGAAGAGTGTCAGAAGCAGGGCACAGTGACTGCCTCAACCTCCCCACTCTCCGCTGCTGGGGCTCTTCCAGTCTTGGCCTAGTGCCTCTATTGCTGGGGAGCAGACTGGAGAGTCCCCCACCCCTGCAGGACCCACAACCTTCCTATCAGTGCCAGCGGATCTGAGAAGGCACAGTCTGGCAGGGTATGACCAGGCTCCCTGGAAATGGTCCCATTGAAGATCTGGAGAGCAGACCGATTGTTTTCCTTTGATTGTGTTACACACACCTTACAGGAGAGAAGGACGTTTATAGATCACTGTCTACAGTTTCTGACCTTCAAAGCACTTAAATCATTGCCATCGAGTCGATTTCTATCATCGAGGCCCTGTAGGACAGCACACGACGGCCCCTGTGTCGCTGAGGCTGTCACTACGGGAGCAGACAGCCGAGCCGCGTCTTTGTGATGGGTTTCAGACCACTGACCTTGCCATGAGCAGCAGCCCAAGGCATGCCTTTTTCTGACCTTGGGTTTGATTAATATATATATATACACACATATAATGCACATATATATATGAATTTTAATATAGAGGGTTTTGTTTTAAGTGGAAACATGCAGAGCAGTTTAACAATTTATACACATTTTGTTTGCAGCCCTCATAATATAACACAGCACTCTTCTTGCCTTCTCCCTGGCCCCTCCCTCCCTCCTGAACTTTGAGGGCAAATGCTCCCCTTTGCTCTGGGAAGCACTTGCCTCACAGGTGCCATGCGTTCACTTTATCAGCTCGACTGTTGCTTGGGCAGGGGTGATTCCCGGAGCTGGGCTCTGTTTTGAATTTGAAGGGCCCTGGTCTCGGGGTTCCAGCAGTCCCTGTCAAACTTGTAATGCCCTCTCTTCATGAAGTCACCTTCCATTGGCTTTTAAGCTGTGCACAAGTTGCCAGTTTGAGCTCAACTAGAGCAGTTTGAGGCGGTGGCTGGGCACCATCTAACTCTCCTGGTCTCCAGGACAAGGATGGAGGGCTGTGGTGTTGGTGGTCCGTTAGTCCTGTGGACTGCTTTACTTCAGTTTTTTATTTTCTTCACTCGTCAACTCCAGATGGGGAGAGAGGGGATCCTAGTTGCTAGAGGTGGCTTTGCAATGGAGACAAACATTTTATACTAAAGTGAGATTCTTACGTGACATTTGCGTGACTGCAGCAGCCCCTGCTCATCTTCCTCCGTACTCACCCTAGCTGACCACCTTCCTGCCTCAGAGGATGGGGCACTCCCTCTGCCCGTCCACCCTCAGGTCCTCACTTTCAGTCCCACAGGATCCTGTGGTATCAATCCCCCCCTATCAGCCCCACCCCCAGCCTACACAAGGATTACAAACCCTTGCTCCACTCAGATTCTCTGTAGCTAGTGTCACCTCCCCTGTGTTCCTCAGAGTGTGCTCTGCACCCATGAGATTATTGATTGGTTTCCACCCATAGTGACCCTCTGTGTCCCACAGGGCTTGCTCTGGGGGCAGCTCTCAGGGGGCGAAACCAGGAAGAGGAGGGGAGGGAGCAGTTGGGCAGAAGAAGCTGTGATGGACCCCACAGAGCCAGACTGCCCATGGAGGACAGGACCCTGTGGCTGTTTCCCCGAAGGGGTGCCCCTCAGGGTAGATCAATGCTCTGGAGACCCCACCACAGGTGAGGCCCCTCGACCCCTCCTCAGTCCCGCCCTCCACACCCTCACCTACATTTGGAGCTGGGTGAGCTTCTCCTCATGGGCCGCCAGCTGCCTTTCCAAGTTCTGGTGCCAGGCATGTGGCCCTCTAAGGGGCGGATCCCTGCTCACTCCACAGTCAGGGTCTAGCAGGAGGTCCTCTCAGGAGGCCAGCCAGACCTCGGCCTGACCCAGCATTCCACGCAGCTCCTCCTAGTCCTGGCTCACCTGGCAGTGCTCCTGGTGAAGGGCCCAGGCCGTCCGGAGCTCCTGCAGCTGCCTGTCCAGCTCCCGGAGACACTGTGACCTGGGGGGCAGAGGGCTGTTGGGAGGGGCGCAGGGTGTCGCCTGGGTGGGGCAGGGCTGGGTTACCGTGGAGCAGGGAGCAGCAGGAAAGGGAGCTCTGGCCACGCACCACCCTGGCCCTAGCCCTCAGCGCGCACATCTCTGGGGCCATGACGTGGCTGGTGTCCAGCAGCTGCTACCCCGCCGGCCGCACTGCCTGGGCTCTCAGGCAGAGCTCCTGCCCCAGTGTCTCCTTGGCCCCAGCTGGCCCTTCTGAGGATATAGACTAGCGCCTGCTTCTCTTGAGCCCGAGTACTGGGTGGGGGACAGGGCATGGGAACAGGTCTCAGGGCCAGAGGGCAGAACAGGGAGGAGGCAGGGAAGAGCTGGGTGCCCCCACCCGCATGGAACAGAGCGAGCCCCCATCCAGGTGGGGTGGCACATACAGCAGTTCCTGGCAGTGCCTGAGGAAGGTGTGGCCATGGGCTACCCACTCCAGCTGCTGGCCCTTCTCCCAGGCCTTCATGTTCAGGTGGCCCAGGCCTCCAGAACCTCAGCCAGCTGCCCGGCAAGGCCCTCCTTGACCGCAGGGTGTACCTGGATGGCCTCCATCCGCATCTGAACCACCACCTCGTCCACAGCCACCAGCTCCCTCTGCAGCTGGCAGAGAGCAGGCTGAATGCTCCTCCACCCAGGACTCTGCAGGCCATCCTGGCTGTACCCCAGCCTAGGTCAAGCCCAGGCCCGTCACCCCCCATCCCAGAGGGGGAAGGAGCGGGCTGCAGTCCTGCCTGGGGTCAGCTGGGGGTGAGGGTTCCTCATCCATCCATTGCCTACAGAAGAGGGGTTCTTGCGGGGGGGAGGGACTGGGGCCCTCCCCTGCAGGAGGCGGTGCTGGCGCTGCAGGACCTCCACAGACACCAGGTCGTGGCCAAGGACAGCACCCTCCACCAGGACCACCTTCTGCATGTGGCCCCACAACTCGAGTGCCGCCTTGTGGAAGTCGAGGGCACAGCGGGAAGGAGGGCCAGCAACTTTCTCCCTGAGAACAGGGCCACCTCCTTTTGAGCAAAGACTGTGGCTTGGGGATTTGTGGGGCTTTAACACGGAGGGAAATAGGACGAAGACTCTATTCCCTAACTTATAACAGGGAGAATCTGGAAAGCTGGTATTCCACGGTAGGAAAGCCTCTACTTTGGTAAGTTAGAGGTAAAGTCCAAGTACATTATCCTGCTTTAAAAATCATTCCCACGGATTCTCCGTTAACAGCTAGGCTGCCATAATGTGAGCACATGGCTGATTGTATCTCTGTGTAGAAGCAGATATGATCCTTTTGCCCTCTCTTCCCACCGTGACACCCAGCCCCCCTTGTAGCTTCCCCCAATGCAGGTATTAGCTTTCCTCACCTTGGTGAGCTCAAGTACAGGGGCCTTACGATAGATACCGCCCACCTTGTGACCATGTCACTACTGAAGAGGTGTGTCTCCAGGCTCCCTATACACATCCCAAGATAGCAAAGGTTCCACTTCTCCCAGTTCCACGTGGTCCATCAAAGGAGCTGAAGTGAGCATGCCTAATAAAACATGTCTGACTCTGTATTGTATTCTCTCGCCCCTGTCTTTCCTGTCCTCTGTGACTTTACCGTGACCTTTACCTATTATCATCGCTGTACATTCGCGCCTTCTGGCCCTTCGGTAGTTAGAAGATGGATGGTTTCCTCTGATCACAACAGGTTCCTGATGAGGCCCGGGGGCCACAGGCAGGGCCCGAGGGAGGCAAGGGTCTTGACACGCATGTTGGGTGGAAGGCAAAAAGATGGGGAGCCCTGAGCACATGAGGACGGCGGCTCAGGGAGCGAGTGGGCTGCCTGTCAGGGGGTCTGCCTGTAGCACCTCCAAAAGTCAGTGAGGAGAGGGCTGGCCCCGGGGCCACCCAGCCCCAGGATTTCGGTTTCAGGACCTGTCAGGTGCTCAGTGCACTGAGACACCAGATCCCGAGCAAGGAGGGTGTGGGGAGGGGAGGCAGGGAGCTCTAAGAGTGGCGGTCAGCAAGAAGACCAGCAGGGCCTGTGCCCCCAACGAAACTGCGGCCCGTGCTCAGGGAGCATTGGGAGAGCCCACTTCGTGGTCCTGCCACAAGGAGTGACCTGCGCTGAACGACTCCGAACTGGGGGCAGGAAGGAGCGTGGTTGGACGGGGAAGGCTGATTGATGCTGGGAGCTGGAGTCAGCCATGCCCCTTCATACAAACATGTGCACACGAGAATACACACAGAAGTATGCATGCACACACCCACATGCCCACCCCTACACATGAGCACACACACACACGCACACACATCTGGGGTAGGCCCCTGTGTCCCGAACCCCTTGGCTGTCACTGGCCTGTCCCTCTGGGCACCCACCTCTGTGCGGGCTTTCATTGCCTTGTCCAGCCTCACCCATGTGGCCTCAACGCCGCTCCTGTGGACTTGACTCTGGGCCATGGAGCTGGGTAGGCGAGTTCCAGGGCACCTGCCAGCTCCCTCAGGGCCTGCACCCTGGCAGCCCCACACTCTGCCCTTTCTCCCGGAAGACCTTGAACTTCTCTTCCAGCATCTGCCAAAGGTGGGGCTGGAGAGGGTCAATGTGGATGGAATTCAGGCAGCTCCTAAAACTCACGAAAGGGCCAGCTGGCCCCAACAGCTCCCACATCCCTCAGCCCTGTTTCTAGAACTCTGCAGGGCATCTCCTGCCCCCTCAGCCCACCCAGCATCTACCCTACCCTCCGTTCCTCCATCCACTTTCCCAGCACGACTCACTTCCACACCCTCCAGGTCCTGCCCACACTGTCTCTGGAGAGGACCCGGGTTCAGAAAACCCAGGGCAGCCCCTGCTGTCTGCAGCCTGTGGAGGAGGCAAACCTGGGTCGGTGGATCAGGGATCCTGGTCACAAAGCCCACTTAGCAGGGTCACTTTCCCAAGCCAGGGGCTCCCTACAACTGCAAGGGCGTTCTGGGAAGAGTTGAGCTGGGCTGAGGATGCCCTGCACAGCCCCAGGCTGACCCAGGTCACAGTACAAGCTACTGCGTTTCCAGCCCAGATGGAGCTTAGGCGAGATAACGATTTGCCCATGATCCTAGCCCAGAGGCTGGCCCGGAGTCTCAGGGGCCCTGCATTTGCTGCATGCAAGAACCATGGAGGGGTGCAGCTTCTACCTTTGAAGGGTGTGCAGTCTCCTCCAAACACACAGCATGCCTGGGTGGCACACAACGTGGCTACCTGCGGAGTGCCGGGCTTTAGAATGACCCCACCTGCTGACTCATGGAGATCCTCCAGAGGGTTTGCAAGCCAGTAAATATTTCCAAGAGCAGGGAACCTCTTCTTTCTCCTGAGGAGCAGTTAGTGGGACTGAACCAGGCAACAGCCCAACACTTCCCAAGCAGGCCTCCTGGAGCATCGTTAGAGCAAGGGGTAAACTGCTAGTGATAATGGGCTCCTGGGAGGAGAGTTTGCAGAAAGGCCTGAAGCGCTGAGCAAGATCTCAGGACGGTGGCCCTCTGGGAGCTTAGGACAAGTTCTAAACCCAGCCAGGAAGCTGAAGGGCTGACCAGACAGAAGCTGAGGGGGAGGAATGAGAATGCTGGGATAACTGCTGACCCCCGGCTGGGGGCAGGGCTTCCTGGTTGGAGCTGTGGGAGCTGACTCAGGCCAGACCCCACCTGCTCTGAGACGCTGAGGCCACCCTCAAAGTTCACAGCCAACTGTCTCACGTGCTCGTCCATATCCAGGTGGGTGCCTGGGGGAGGGGGTGGCTTCGGCAAGTGCTGCCACCCCAGGCCCAGAGTCCCACCCTCAATGCCCGGGCCCTTGGCCACCATGCTGTCTCAGGAGAAAGCCACAAGCCTCCCAGATGCTGTGTCCCACTGGGTGGAGGCCCCCCTGGGGAGACATGGATCGCACCAATGAATCACACAATCTGCCTCTGACCCCTTGAGGCCTCGTCACCCCCCACTATCATCACCCCAGTGCCGCTTCCCACTCTGGACTAAAGTACATAGGTATTAGCAAGAGATAAAACTCACAACACATGGAACCCAGGAACAGGAATGGGAATAGAGATACCAAAAGGGTAGGGGGAAGAGGGGTAGAGGATTGGAGGAAGGAGAACCGATAGCAATGAATGACATATAACTGCACACCCCTCGCAGGGAGAGGAGCAACAGAAAGGTGAGGATAAAGGAGACAATGGTCGATGTGAGATATGAAAATAATAACAATCTATAATCTATCAAGGAACCACGAGAGGGGGAGGAGGAAAAAAGGGGGAGCTGATCCCAAGGGCTCAATAGAAAGTAAATGTCTAGAAAAGAATGATGGCAATATACGTATGACTATGTCAGATACAATTGGTGTATGGATTGTAAAAAGAGTTGTAAGAGTCCCCAATAAGGACACACTGAGGATGATGAAATACACCACTGAAAACCTTATGCTAATCATTGATACACTGTCAGGTAGTGGAGGACTAGTAAAACTAGGCAGAACCTTGTCAGAGAGAGGACCAGATGACGAACACTTTTGGTCAGATTAAAGGGGAGGATCAGTAACAAAGAGCCAGGCCGTTTGCAGGATGCATGGCCATGGGAGCTGCAACGATGGGTTCAAACATCAGAAAGAAATGAGGGTGGTCCAGGACTGGCAAGCCTTTCCTTGTCCTGTACATTGGGGTTGCTTTGAAGCAGACCAACTGGACAGCACCTACCAACAAGACCAACCGAGGAAGAGGAAGCCACTATGGTCCCAGAAACAGACATCACTAGGACGTGTCAGGAGACTTTTATAAAGGTAACCAATGGCCTGGCCCTTCATCACAGAAAGCTGGGGAGGCACCATTGTCCTGGTTTACCAGACGTTCCCCAGATAAATTACTGTCCAGCTGCCCATAGGAAGGAGAAATACCTATAGACATGACGGAAGGGAGGTTCACTCCGCTATGGGAATGTGCTAATCTGTGCACTGAAATGTTGAAATCCACAGACACACGTGTATAAAAGAGAGTTGTAATTAAATATTAAATGCACATCAAGAAAACTTCCCTAAAAGATCTTTTTAATCTCATAAGCCCACCATTATGACATAGGCCCCCCAGAATTCACAACCATCTACAAAGGAGATGGAAATGAGGCTGACTGCTATTAAGAGCAAAGTCAGAGAAAGCAAAATAATCTCATATTTGGTGGGCATCTGCATATAGCTGGGGAGCACCCAAAGCTGTTTCGCGTAGATAATGTGGCTTCTGCTCAGATATGTCTGAGTGTACGTGAGGTTTGGAAGGAGTAGCATTTAACTGGCTAAGGCATCATCTCACTTTACTGAATTTCAAAATCAAGATGCTCAAGAACTTGCAATGCTAAAGTGACCAATGCATGAATCATTCCGCCCTTCAATTAACACCACCTGTGCAACTTGGACATTTGGCGTGATAAGCTAAGAATATGAGTGAGCATAACCTGTTGTGAAAAACAGGAAGATACAGAAAGCTCCACTGTTTAATGTAATTATTGTATACGGGAACCTGCAGGATGTAAAATTTCCCATCAACAACTGATGATGGAAAATGATAATGCTCCTTAACCCACCCCCCCCCCAAAAAAAAACTCATGTGGAGGCACTCTAGAAATGAAAAACGTAATCTGCGTGAGGCAACACTGAAGTCAGCCTATGAAACGCGGCATGTTAAGATTTCCTTCACATTCAAATAGTTGAAAATATAAGGCATGAGCTGAGAATAGTAAAACTGTTTGATGCTCCATAATCGGTGCAGGGGAAACACCAGAATAATTGCCTCTTCCTTAATATACTTGAATCTGCTGGAGTTACATTTGGAAGTGAGATATGGGAAACTGTTTGAATTACAATAGTATGGAAATAAAAGCAATTTTACACTGTGAGAAGCTCAAGTGTTTTCATTGGAATCAGTTGTCTGAATGACACCCACCTGGAGCTTTTTTTTTTTCTTCAGTTGTAGCTTATGATTCTGTGTCTTCTCTTCTGCAGGCTAGGTTTTCAGGGTATTGACTGCTCTTTCTAGACTTTTGACAAACCTTTTGTCTGCAGGTTTAAGGTCTGGTGCTGGCTGCACTTTTGCCTATGGGAAGGAGAGGGACACAGAATCAAAGGGTTTATTCAGATGGTCTATGTGTCCTAACGTAGAAGTCAGACAGAACAGTGTGGTTACTGTAGTTGCCATCCGCCTGGGACTGGGTTTTGCCTGCGGAAGAATGATAGGGATAAAAGTGATGCAAACAGAAGCAAGCATCTTTAATATTTTGATGCGTTCAGACTCCAGCCTAGACACTGATCCTTTCTGGGGACATTATATGCAGTCTCCCCTGACTCCAAAACAGTTCTGAGGAGTCGGTGATTGTGACTGAGTAGGAGGGCTCACTGTCTAGATATCACACGTCGTAGGTCCACATGAGGGCTATTCCACATCAAGCGGTGTCTTAGTGTGCCTCAATCAATTTTTCCACCCAAATCCCTAGGATTCTGAATTTCCTAGTACCCTGTGTCCTGCAGTCCCTTTTACCCAATAACCCTGGTGTTTATACTTTATAACCACATTTTCATTTGTGGAGATTAAAAAAAATTTTGTTATTAAATAATGTGGTTTATGGAAATTGAAAAAATAAGCCATTAGAAACTTATTTGTCTGAAAAAAATAATGCCAGTTTGCAAGGAAATGTCTGGATAGGCTGAGTAGGCAATAATAGAGCCGGCTCAAAGTTGGCAGTCAAGCACTTGCTTCATTGAATGTATGTCACTATCCACAGTGTTGGAAGTAAATTGGCGTCATTAAACAGGTTCCTGAAAGGTCCCCAAATCACTATTCCAAGGATTTAAACCATACTTTCCCCCATTCCATTTAACCTCCAGATCATTCAAGCTTTTAAAAAACAGGTCAATTTCATATTCAGTTCATCAGCCCACAACTCAATTGGCTCATAGCAGTTCAAAGACCCAGAAAACACAATCTCTGAGTTGTTCTGTATTATAGTTATGATGAGCTGCATTATGACCATCTGCTTCTCTTTCTTTTTTAGATAGTTTACCATAAGTAGCATGCACTCATGCTATACCACACACCTCAAATGCCATTGTAGCCGTAAGTTTATATCCAATGTATTCAAGACCCACAGACTGATGACGGTGAGATATGTAAAACCAGGGGGTGGGAGTCCCCCATCCAGAGATTTTTCATTTTTTTTTAATATTAACTAAGACACTCAATATTGGTTTCTCTTGTTAGTTTTTCAAAATTTTTTAAAAAGATGCTCAGTTACTGTTTTGTTGGGGTTTTTATATTTTCTGTTTGTTTTTGTATTTACCTCTTTTGTATAGGTAGGGAATTTATAGGGAAATATGTACTGTATGGAATAAATTTTAAGAACTAAAATATATTTTATTTTAAATAAATTAACGGATCTTTGATCTTACAGCTAAATCACTGATTATATATTTGCAGAGCCGACTTAAAGGATGAAAGAAAATTCTATCAAGGGTGTTACTTTTGACTTCAAAGCCTTTTAAATAAAGTCTTTTAACTACCTGTGGAAAAAAATATAAGAAAAAAAAAAAGCTAGAATCATGAGGTATTTGACTTTGGTCAGGACTGCCTCTTGACAAAATCGTCGGGATGGGATCGGACATAACTGAGAACTGAGTACCTTTCATCCAAACAGTTACTGTGGGGTAGATTCCAATTCATGGAACTACCAGGTGTGCAGAGCCAAACTGAACCGAGTGATATAGGGCCTGCTAGGCTGTGTGAGGTTACAAAAGCAGACCACCAGGTCTGCCTTCTGAGGTACCACGATGTGGGTTCAGATGATCGTTTAAGTTATGAATTGAGCACTTTACTGTTTGTGCCACCCAGAGATGGCATGGAGGAAAATAGCTTTTCACTGTTTAGTGTCTTTCCCAAACGGAAACGGGTGCTTACTTGTGTCCTGCCTTTTCTTATATTACTTGGGTTAGTCTGAGTACATTAGAGAAATAAATCCACTGAAACTGAAATGTATAAAATAGAGCTTTAGATAAAGGGTAAAAGCACATGGAGAAAAAATCCCAAACCTGTGCAGCCCAAGTCTACAAGTCCAACATTAGCGCATATGTCACACCCCAATCCACTATGTCCTCCTCCATCTTAACAAACACATGCAGTGATGGTAGCTGCAGGTGGAAAGAACTGCCCATCTGGGTTTCTGAGGTTGTTAACTCTTTACTGGAATTAAAAGCTCCTTTGGTGCGCCTGGAGCGGCTGTTGTTTGTAACCACTCAGCCACGAGGGCTCCATCTCCTTGTGCAGGACTACTCGTGATTTATTATCTACTCCAATGCCGATCAAAGGGTGGTACATGGGTCGGTGATAATCTGTGACCTGTTTAAAATCTGTCCATTTGTGGCTAGGTACAGAAAGGAAGGTCAGGGTGCAGGTCACTGCTCTGTCATGTAAAGGGCAAAGCCGCAGCAGGGTTTCTAGAGTAAGGACACACTGAGGATGATGAAATACACCACTGAAAACCTTATGCTAATCATGGAACCACTGTCAGGTAGTGGAGGACTAGTAAACCAAGGCAGAACCTTGTCAGAGAGAGGGCCAGATGACGAACCCTTCTGGTCAGATTAAAGGAGAGGGCCAGTGACAAAGAGCCAGGCCGTTTGCAAGACGCATGGCCACGGGGGCTGCAAAGATGGGTTCAAACATCAGAAAGATATGAGGGTGGCCCAGGACTGGCAGACTCATAGTGACCCTATAGGACAGGGTACAACTGCCCCTGTGGGTTTCCCAGACTGTCACTCTTGACAGGAGTCGACACCCTCATGTTTCTCCCAAGGAGTGGCTGGGGGTTTAAGACTACTGTCTTTGTAGTTAACAGCCCAAAAGTACCAGGGCCTCTAGAACTGCAGAATCCCAGGTCCCACCCTGAACCCACAAAATCAGAATCTGCCTCCCACCCTGATTTCCAGGAACCTGGGTAAGTGCATGCATGTGAAAGTTTAAGAAATACTGCCTTAGAAACCATTACTTTCCTGATCAACTTCCTCCTGCCAGGGGTGCAGAAATGGAATTCCATTGGGCCATGCTCCCCTAGAAGCATATTGAGGTCTCAGTGCTCCTATATCCTGCCTGTCGTCCAGATTTCCTGATTCTCACCTGGACTGTGGTCCCTACAGAAGGGTATTGGTGAGTCCTCAGTATGAACAGCCCCAAATTAGGTCTAGAGACACAGCTCCCATTTCAGAGTAGTAGAATCCACAGTTTACTGTAGAATTAATGACTTTTACTGGCTTGGGGTAGGGTCTAGTGGGAAACGTGTTTCAGCAAGAGATAATATGTATTCCAGATGTACACAATGAGTTTGTCTTGAGACATATTTATGCCTGTAGTTGTTATGGAGTCTCTTTATATCCCATGCAATGTTAATCTTTTTGAAAATTTATATTTGCTTTTTATTACCCAGATATATAAGTGATTTATAGCTAGGTCTGATGGATTGGAATCAGATGACCAAGCCTGGATTAACCATGGGTCCTGGTGACCATTAGGCACTTCTTTCCATGAATGATATTTTCACCTGAGTGAATGCATTCAAGACTTTTCTTCTCTTAAGATAAATAAGCAGGTGGGTATCATTTTGCTATGCTGGCACTTCCTTGTGCTGTTTTAAGTTCACCCAGCAATTTTTAAAAAGACAGACATATTGAAACTGTCATACACTGAATAATTCATGTGGAAAAATGGGGGGAGTGCTAAATAGAGGTGACTCGTGGTACAGTCTTATTTACTGCTTGTTAGAAGGTACTGTGATCTTGTATACATAAACACTAGAAACCAGAAGAGAGGAAATGGTGGCTCCATGGCACAATTCTCACTAGTCATGAAGGAAATTTGGGTTTGATTCTTGGCCAGTGTGCCTCCTGTTACAGCTACCACCTATCTGCTAGTGGAGGCTGGCATATTACTATGATGCTGAACAGATTTCAGCAATGGTTTCAGCCTACAGTCAGACTAGGAGGGAAGGCCTGGTGACCTCCTTTCAGACACCAGCCACTGAAAACCTCCCAGCTGACAAGGGGTCAAATCTACAACCCACTGAAGGAACGGGGCAGGACCAGTGGGCATTGTGTTCTGTAGCGCATGGAGACCGCATGAGTCAGGAGCTGACTGACTTGAAGGCAATGGGCCGCAGCACTCTCTCGGAAGGCAGTGGTTGGAACACATAGGTGTCCTTCATGTGGCCCCATGATCATCAAGCCTAAGTCACACAACCAACTCCGGGAAATGAAAGATACCCAGGGTACCAGGAATATTTGAAGGACCTGGTGTAAATTGGTTCAGTCCAGGGGAGTTCTGGAAGCCACTGAGGTAAGCTTCCTGCTGAAACCACTAACTTAGCCCAGTGCAAGTGGATGGGTGTCTGCGCATGCACCCAGCCACCATTAGTGTTTTGTTGTTGTTGTTGTTGTTGCTGCTGTTCACGTCCATAGAGTCGATGCCAATTCACAGTGAGCCTATATGACAGGGTAGAATTCCCCCTGTGAGTTTCTGACACTGTGACTCTTTATGGGAGTAAAAAAAGCCTCATCTTTCTCTTGAGGAGTGGCTGGTGGTTTTGAATGGTTGATCTTGCTGTTAGTCCATTGCGTAACCAGGTGCTGTCAATTTGGTTCCAACTCATGACCATTCTATGTGCAGCAGAACAAAACAGCACGCTTCCCTGCGCCATTCTCACAGCCATTCCTACATTTGAGCCACTGTGTCAACCCATCTTGTGGAGGTTTGTCCTCCTTTTGGCTTGGCCAAGATGCTGCCCTTCTCCAGGGACTGGTCCCTCCTGATAACACCCAAAGTACATGAAGCCAAGTGTCACTATCCTCGCTTCTAAGAATCAATCTGGCTGTAGTTCTTCCAACATAGATTTGTTTGTTCTCCTAGAAGTTCTTTGGTGTATTCAATATTCCTCACAAGGACCGTATTTCAAATGCATCAATTCTTCTCTTGGGACTTCCTTATGCATTTTCCAGCTTCCACATGAAAATAATCATGCCTTGAGTCAAGATGCTCCTGGGTTCTTAAGGTGACAAATTTTCTCAATGCAATTTGTCCAGTGATTTCTTGACAGATGTTTCCATGAGCGCTGGTTGTGGATTGGTCCAAGTAAGATGAAATGCTTCACCATTTCTATCTTTTCTCTGTTTCTCATGTTGCTTATTGGTCTAGTGGTGAGGATTCTTGTTCTCTTAACCTCGAGTTGTAATCCATACTGAAGACTATCATCTTTGAACTTCATCAGTAAGTGCTTCTACTCCTCTTCCCTTGCAGCAAGCAAGGTGAGTCGCCTGCATATCTCAGGTTGTTCTCAAGTCTTCCTCCAATCCTGAAGTCTCCAATTCAGCCATTCAAAACTCAAAACAGCTCAATGCCATGGAAGTCAGGTCAATTCTGACTACAGCAACCCTGTAGGCCAGGGAAGAACCTCCCGGAAGGTTTCCAAGACTGTAATCTTTCTCACTTGAGATAGCTGGTGAATTCCAAGTGCCGTCCTATTGATTAGCAGTCATGCTTAACCAAGACCCTACCTGGATTCCAAGTGTGACCTAGCAGCCACAGTTTTCTTCTGAGACCAACGGGGTTGTTAGGTGTGAATTCTCGACCCACGGTGGTCCAGCAGACCTGCTCAGTATTCACCCAGGTGCAAAATCCATCAAGAGGATGCATTGTCATTACTTTTTTAATCATGTAACACACCCAGGTGTAGCAGCAACCCAGCTTTCTAATATCTCCCTGGTTTTGATAAATATGTCACATTCCCTGATAACTCTTCCAAATCCTTTAATATCCCGCAGCTCAGTCCCTGATGTCTGGCTGTAACAAAATGTGTGAAGGGAGACCAAATGCCAATAAATTCTCCCTGTCTGCCTCAACTCAGCACATAATCAGCTCCAAGGTAAATGCATGGTAAGTCAGCTATGCGCTGGCGGGGTGGGGAAGAGGGTGGGATGAACCCACTTTCAGTTTTGTCTTCTTATGGAGCTGACCAAAAGGACTTCTAATTTCAGTCTATTAGGAGAGTGAGAGTTAGGGTTTCCCCCCTCACCCCCATTTTTTCCTTTCCCTTTTTGTCCCTTTCCCCTTGGAAGATCAGCCTGCTCTGCTGTTCTGAAAGGGTTGTCTACTTTATGCTTCACTCTCCACTCCATTAAATCACCTTTCCTCACATTAAATACAGGTCTTCAGGGTGGTCAGAGAGCTTCGCTCTGAGGGATGATGTTATAATGAGGACGACATGTATGAAATATCATTTTTCAGCTCAATCCCAGGCAGACCACGGGGAAGCATGAATGGGGAGGGGGAGATGTGTACCTCACTTTAGACAAGAGTCAGGCTTCTGAGAGGGCAGTCTCAACCTGGATGGCTGCAGAAGGCTTCTTTACCTCAATCACTCATTCATTCAAACAGCTTGCTACTTACTTATTAAGTGCCAGGCCTTGGGACTCTTTCACTGAACAAAAGAGACAAAAATCCCTCTTCTGTCAAGAAGCTTCCATACACAGAGGCATTCAAACCCTTCCTGGGGAATGTGTTTAAAGTCCAATTTACATGAAAGCAGAGGAAGAGCCTGATGTGAGGGACTTCAGACACCCACACACACAAATCATCCAGGAGACACTATTCACTGGAGTTAAATAATTTTTGATTTTTTTCCCCATGAGCTCTCTTTTTTTTTTTCTTTCTGAGAGCAATTGTCCTTGGAAGCGATTAGCTGTTATCACTGTCTAACACCTTAGTGTGTATTTATTAATTGGCTCCTTTTCCTGCCTAGATAGGAGGGTCCTCCAGGGCTGCTAAAAGACAGAAAAATCCCCAAAAGGCAGCAACAAGAGATGCAGAAGACAATTGTGGCCCGTGTTTCTCATTTGAGTCTCTGGGGGGCCATTTGGTAAAGATGCAGATTACACACACACACTGCCCCACCGCCCCCACCCAATATGGCCCTACTAAATAAGGATCCTACCCCACCATCTGTCCGGGAGCCCCTGAACTGGCCCTTCCCATGAAACAAGCCAGGGCCATTGAAAGTGAATCTTTAGGCAAAAGACCAGTGACTTAGGCTTTCCAAACCAGGATAAAGCCCATTTGCTAAGCACTTGCATATTAAAACCAAAAGGTTGATGCTTCAAACCCACCCACAGGTTCCTAAGAAAGCAGGCCTGACAATCTGATACTGAAAGGTCACAGTCTTGAAAAGGATCCCTGGTGACATATTGTCCTGCTACCCATAAGGCCAGCAGTTCAAAACTACCAGCTGCTCTGAGAGAGAGAGCTGAGGTTTTCTACTGTAAAGATATGTAGTCTCAGAAACCTACCAGGGCAATTATACTCCGTTGCCATGAGTCAGAATTGACTCAATGGCAGTAAGTGAGTGGATGGGCTGGAATTGATTTACACCAACTAACACCAAGAACAACTATTTTGGGCGGCAGTGCCATTCTTCTCCTTTATCTAGAATCTGAACTCTCAGCGTCATTAACAATTTAGACAACAGACAAATAATAATAAACTACAGAAGGATAAAGAAAAGCTAACGAAGTTACTTCTGTTTGAGGTTTAGTTGTGTTTTTAGCAAAAAATATGAAATATGAAGGGACTTGCTGAAATTAAATATAAACCTATTTTGCAACCCCAAGTCTTTCTTGCCAAAAAATAATGTCTCACAATAGGAATGGCCTCTGCACTGCCAAGAAAGCATGGCTTCTGCGTTGGATCAGATCAAGATAGGTATAATACCCTGTATTGAGATCACAAAAGAATGTAATGCAGTGCCTTGTAGACAGTCTCATGTACATACACAAAATATTTTCTAAGAGTCTTCAGGAGGCTGTGCTACAGCCTAAGTAGGCTGAATTGCAGCCTAAAACAGAGAGAGATCCATCTCAAAGAGATGTGGGGATAGGCTTTCATAAAATGGAGTGCATCATGTAATCCAATGCAAGGGAAACCCAGTAAGTTTGGGAAGGAACTGCATTGGCTTGGACTAAACAGCCAGAGATTGTGCCACATAAAAAGAAGGAAGACAATTGATAAAGCAACCCAGACATTATTGTGGAAAAGGAAAAGAGACTTAGAAGACAATCAAAAGCTACAAGGAACCTCTCTCAGGGAGAATGTCCTGTGGCTTCAACTTGTGTGCTCTGGGGGATATTCGGCAGTCACATATAAAATTGTGTATTCAATTTAATCCCTTTAAGGGATTTATTCATGGGCCGTCACCCCAACTATCCTGACAAAAAATCTATCTTGAAAATCACCCTGCAGTGAGGAAGTTAAAGGTAAGAACATGGTACGATCACATGGAGGAAAATTGGGGAGCCAATGCAACAGCAAGAACCAAGGCCCTAGACATATGAACCAAAGCAAACCCGTCTTGCCCGGTCTTGCTGCCTTAGCAGCTTTGGTCAATGCCATGTGGAGCGGAGTTGAGCTGCCCTGGTCAAACCTTCCTCAAATTACAGAATTGTGAGCAAATAACACACTGAGTGGGATTGAAAGTCACTAGGCAGCAGTAGGTAAGTAAAACATATGGGTCTACTATTACCTATCTGTAAAAAGTCTTTGGCAACTGGTTTATGGAAGACCCAGGCCCTGATTACCTCCCATAAACGTGTATTCTTTATCATAGCCACGGACGCTCATGAAAACATGACAGTTGTGCTCAGGAGAGGAAAAGGCGGGATAAGAACTGAGAAAGACGGTCATGTGACCTGGATATTGCTCGAACACTCCATTCTCCTCGGTGTCTTGGAAGAAGTAGAGGGATGAGAACCTAAAGCTGTAAACATTGTGTGGATTAGAAACATGTTAAGTTTGGGGTGAGGGCAGAAGGTGCAGTTTTAGTCCTATAAAGAGTTCCAGTCTCTAAAACCCACATGGGGAGTGTTACCCTGTCCTATAGGGTCACTGTGAGTCTAAAGGGATTCAACAGCAGTGAGGTTATTTGTTTTTAGATTCGTTGGCTGATTTGTTTCATGGCTGAGGAAAGTGGAACCCAGAGAGGTGAGATGCCTTGCCAAGGATATACAGTGAACGACTGGCAAAGCCAGGGTGGGAACCCAGGCCACCCACTCTGGAGTCTGGCCCTCCCCGACTTTTGACCCAGCCTCTCAGGAGCTCTGATTTATCACAAGTAATTTTCCCCGATGTATTTCGTCATCCTCAGTGTGTCCTTAGTCTAGAATCCCTGCTACGCGCTTTGCCCTTTACATGACATTGCTGGAATTGGAAATAGCAGTGACCTGCACTCTGACCTTCTTTTCTGTACCTAGCTACAAATGGACAGATTTTAAAAAGTTCACAGTTTATCACCGGCCCATGTACCACCCTGGGAGCAGCATTAGGGTAGATAATAAATCACGAGTAGTCCTGCACAAGGAGATGGAGCCCTCGTGGCTGAGTGGTTACAAACACCAACCGCTCCAGGTGCAAAAAAGGCGCTTTTAATTCCAGTAAAGAGGTAACAACCTCAGAAACCCAGATGGGCAGTTCATTCCGCCTGTAGCCAACCTCACTGCATGTGTTTGTTAAGATGTTGGAGGACACAGTGGATTGAGGTGTGACAAATGCGCTGATGTTGGACTTGTAGACTTGGGCTGCACTGGTTTGGGATTTTTTCTCCATGTACTCTAATGTACTCAGACTAACCCAAGTAATATAAGAAAAGGCAAGACACAAATAAGCACCCGTTTCCGTTTAGAAAAGTCACTAAACAGTGAAAAGCTATTTTCCTCCATGCCATCTCTGGGTGACACAAACAGTTAAGTGCTCAATTCATAACTTAAATGATCATCTGAACCCATACCGTGGTACCTCAGAAGGCAGACCTGGTGGTTTGCTTTTGAACCCTCACAGAGCCTTGCAGCCCCTATCTCACAAGGTTCAGTTTGGCTCTGCACACCTGGTAGTTCCATGACTTGGTATCTACCCAACAGTAACAGTTTGGATGCAGGTATACTCAGTCCTGAGTTATGACCGGCCCCATCCTGACGATTCTGTCATGAGGCAGTTCTGACCGAAGTCAAATACCTCATGATACTAGCTTTTCTTTTCTTATTTTTTTACACAGGCAGTTAAAAGACTTTATTAGGAAGGCTTTGAAATCAAAAGTAACACTCTTGATAGAATTTTCTTTCATCCTTTAAGTCGGCTCTGCAAATATATAATCAGTGATTTAGCTGTAAGATCAAAGATACGTTAATTTATTTAAGATAAAATATATATTAGTTCTTAAACTTTATTCCATAAAGTACATATTTCCCTATAAATTCCCTACTTATACAAAAGAGGTAAAAAATAAAAACAAACACAAAATATAAAATCCCCAACAAAACAGTAACTGGGCATCTTTTTAAAAATTGTAAAAAACTAACAAGAGAAACTAATGTGTGTATTTGTTAATATTAAAAAAAGTGAAAAATCTCTGGATGGGGGACTCCCACCCCCTAGCTTTATATATCTCACCTTCATCAGTCTGTGGGGCTTGAATACTATGGATATAAACTTACAGCTACAATGGCATTAGATGTGTGTGGTATAGCATGAGTGCATGCTACTTATGATAAACTTTCTAAAAACAGAAAGTGAAGCAGAGGGTCATAATGCAGCTCATCATAAGTGTAATACAGCACAACTCAGAGATTGTGTTTTCTGGGTCTTTGAACTGATATGAGCCAATTGAGATGTGGGCTGATGAACTGAATGTGAAATTGACCTGTTTTTTAAAAGCTTGAATGATCTGGAGGTTAAATGGAATGGGGGAAAGTATGGTTTAAATCCTTGGAATAGTGATTTGGGGACCTTTCAGGAACCTGTTTCATGACGCCAATTTACTTCCAACACTGTGGATAGTGACACACATTCAATGAAGCAAGTGCTTGACTGCCAACTTTGAGCCGGCTCTATTACTGCCTACGCAGCCTCTCCAGACATTTCCTTGCAAACTGGCATATTTTTTTAGCCAAGTAAGCTTCTAGTGGCTTATTTTTTCAATTTCCATAAACCACATTATTTAATAACAATTTTTAATCTCCACAAATGAAAATGTGGTTATAAAGTATAAACACCAGGGTTATTGGGTAAAAGGGACTGCAGGACACAGGGTACTAGGAAATTCAGAAGCCTAGGGATTTGGGTGGAAACACTGATTGAGGCACACTAAGACACTGCTTGACGTGGAATAGCCCTCATGTGGACCTACGACGTGTGATATCTAGGCAGTGAGCCCTCCTACTCAGTCACAATCACCGACTCCTCAGAACTGTTTTGGAGTCAGGAGAGACTGCATATAATGTCCCCAGAAAGGATCAGTGTCTAGGCTGGAGTCTGAACGCATCAATATATTAAAGATACTTGCTTCTGTTTGCATCACTTTTATCCCTATCATTCTTCTCATGCAGCCAAAACTCAGTCCCAGGCGGATGGCAACTACAGTAACCACACTGTTCTGTCTGACTTCTACGTTATGACACATAGACCATCTGAATAAACCCTTTGATTCTGTGTCCCTCTCCTTCCCATAGACAAAAGTGCAGCCAGCACCAGACCTTAAACCTGCAGACTAAAGGTTTGTCAAAAGTCTAGAAAGAACAGTCAATACCCTGAAAACCTAGCCTGCAGAAGAGAAGACACAGAATCAAAAGCTACAACTGAAAAAAAAAAAAAAAAAGCTCCAGGTGGGTGTCATTCAGACAACCAATTCCAATGAAAACACTTGAGCTTTTCACAGTGTAAAATTACTTTTACTTCTATACTATTGTAATTCAAACAGTTTCCCATATCTCACCTCCAAATGTAACTCCAGCAGATTCAAGTATATTAAGGAAGAGGCAATTATTCTGGTGTTTTCTCTGCACCGATTATGGAGCATCAAAAAGTTTTACTATTCTCAGCTCATGCCTTAGATTTTCAACTATTTGAATGTGAAGGAAATCTTAACATGCCGCGTTTCACTGGCTGCCTTCTGTGTTGCCTCACCCAGATTTACGTTTTTCATTTTGAGAGTGCCTCAACATGGTTTTTTTTTGTTTGTTTGTTTTGGTCAAGGGGCATTGTCATTTTCCATCTTCAGATACATATGGGAAATTTTACATCCTGCATGTTCCCGTATACAATAATTACATTAAACAATGGAGCTTTCTGTATCTTCCTGTTTTTCACAACAGGTTATGCTCACTCATATTGTTAGCTTATCATGCCAAATGTCCAAAATGCACAGGTGGAGTTAATTGAAGGGCGGAATGATTCATGCATTGGTCACTTTAGCATTGCAAGTTCTTGAGCATCTTGATTTTGAAATTCAGTAAAGTGAGATGATGCCTTAGCCAGTTAAATGTTACTCCTTCCAAACTTCACGTACACTCAGACATATCTGAGCAGAAGCCACATTATCTACGTGAAACAGCTTTGGGTGCTCCCCAGCTATATGCAGATGCCCACCAAATATGAGATTATTTTGCTTTCTCTGACTTTGCTCTTAATAGCAGTCAGCCTCATTCCATCTCTTTTGTAGATGGTTGTGGATTCTGGGGGGCCTATGGCATAATGGTGGGCTTATGAGATTAAAAAGATCTTTTAGGGAAGTTTTCTTGATGTGCATTTAATATTTAATTACAACTCTCTTTTATACACGTGTGTCTGTGGATTTCAACATTTCAGTGCACAGATTAGCACATTCCCATAGCGGAGTGAACCTCCCTTCTGTCATCTGGTCCCAAGTATTCTTGATATTGGTCAGGAGTGTTACCTGGAGTTGTCTCAGCAGGTTTCCTGCCATGGGCAGTAGAGCTACCACAGTGGTCAGCACAGCAGTTCTCGCTGACCAGGCACTGCAGTCCTTATCCAGGCTCCTGTCCTCACTTCTTTCTTCACTTGGTCCAGAGCTGATGGGTCCTTAGCATTCCTGCAGGTCAGCTTTCTCCCTGAGGTTAGTTTTATGTCTGGACTCACACTGACTCTCCCTCACTGTGAAAAACTTTGGAGGTAGAGAGTGCTACAACTTGAAGACAATCTGAATTGGGTACAGTGGAAGGAAGTATGATCTATAGATATAGATAATTATATAGATATTATATTGAGATATATTCCGCAATAAAATACTGATTAAGAAAGAAATCTGCCTGAAAGACAATGAAGGTATTGAACAGAGTGTAGGCTTCACTCTTTCCACATGAAGAGAAAGATACTTAAAGCAGACTTCTATTCAAAATAATTGAAGCAAGAAAGTAAAAGTTATTTGTCCCATGTAAAGGAGGGAATTGTCAAGTCAGAATTCTTTTTGATGGGTGTCTGTGATGTGTGTGATAGGAAAGCTTACAGCTGTTGGCAATTGTTGAACATGATGATAATCTAAGGCCACTGAATCATTCATGAAAAGAATTGTTGAAAATTTATTTTGTTGCCTATACATGTACCATGAGAAAAATAAATTAAAAATGAAAGATAATTTCTTCATGCATAATCAGAAACTGATGGAAAGTCTTGCTGGTACAACACTTCAAAACACTAGCTAAAATATTGAGCTGGAAAAGAGATTATGATATAAGCCAGAAATTTGAAATTAAAAAATTGTTAGCAATGGAATAGTCTTTATTTAATATTTAATTATTTTCTCATTTTTTTTCTCCAAAACCATTTTATTTGGTGCTTATAATCATATCAATTCTTAGTTTAAGTGCATCAAGCAGCATTGAACAATTGTTACCAGAATCAGTTTCAAAACACCCCCTTCCTTCTTGAACTCCTTGGCATTAGCTCCCTTTTATCCCCGCCACCCCCTACTGTAGGCCCCAGAATCTCTTATTCTCTTTGCTATCTCGATGTGTTCATCAATTCTGGGTGTCATCTAATGTAAAACAGATAAACAAAGAACAAAAATTCAAGAATGTTACCGCCCATGACAAAAATACATCTGAGATAAACCCAAATAGGAATTGGAAATTGAAGAAGCAGGCAGTCCAAGTGCAGTCTGCTGCCCTTCCCCAGAGTCCATCACAGACCCAGGTGTGCTTAGGACCAAATGTGTCAGGCTGGCTACTGGAATGTGATGACCTTGCTGTCTGACTGCCTTTCCCAAGGCTTCTGGATCTAAAATTACTCTTTAGTAGCTGGCATCCTACAACACACCTACCTTCTTCTGAACATAAGCCAACATTCCCCAAACTGATTGTTACATACATTACATGGAATATACAAAACAACAACAACAAAACCATATCACTGCCTTCCAGTAGATTCCACCTTATAGCACAGCCTTCCAGTAGATTCCACCTTATAGCACAACCTTATTTCTCTATCTCTGCTGTTGAGGAGGGAACACTGTTCTTCACTTTCAGCACAAAGGAGGGATGCTTGCAAACCTCCATTCCTGCACTGGCCACAGTGTGAAACCACTGGCTGTGGAGACTGGTGCCCATTCCTGATGATGAGCCGGCTCTGTCTCTTCTCTCTGTGAGAAAACTATTGCATCCAATGCCTGTGAATAAGGTGTGCTTTTTCTGGTGACCTCAGACATTGGTTGAACGGAAATATTCTGTTAAGTCGTCCTTACACTATAAAAGAAGGGGGAAATGCAAATGGATGGAAGAATAAGGTTATTTTTATCAAGCTACTTTGTAAATTGAAGCACAACCAGAAAAAATATCTTTAAAAGGAAAACCATGAACATGTTAATAAATATAAACAATATCATAAATGATGTCACAGAAAAGATGAGATTATTAACCTAAAAACACAATGTAGGAAATTCTATGAAGACCATGGTAATGGGAAAAAAAACAATTCCTGACAATAGTATTAAATATGTTTAAACAAAATACAGAAAATAAACTAACGGACATAAGCAACCAAAATAAGATTCAAATTGGAAACACAATTAACGTAACTCACTGGCACTGACTCATAGTGACTGTCTAGAGTAGAGTAAATCTGCCTCTTAGAGTTTTAGGCACTGTAAAACTTTTTTAATTGAGAAATTGGCAATTTTACTATGAAATATATAATAGATAATATTATATCGATGTTAGATTTCTTATTTAATTTTCAATATTATTTTGTTAAAATAATTTTTGAAAGTATTCAAAATAAAAATATTTTAAAACATTTTTTCAAAACTAATATGTTTTAACATTTTATTTCTTTCAAACAAAAACCCTTTTATTAAGACCTAATCCAGACATCATCCCATTCTACAGTTAAATTGTATCCAGCAGTGTTTTAGAGTTAGAAAACATGTTTTTTCCTTCTTCAACTCCTATTAACTCCCCCATCTCTCTTGCTGAAACCCCCAGGAACCCTTATTCTGTGGAGTCACCCACCCTGTGCTTCATACATTAAGAAACATATAAAAATATATGAGGATCAAAAGTGCTACCAACAATAACAAAACACAGCAGAAATAATCCCTTAAATTTGTAAAAATCACATAAAATATTAAAACCCAGATTCAGCACAAAATTCATAAAAGGAGAGATCAAGTGAAAAGTTTTAACCATCAAAGTCAGATGTGTCACTCTGAAATTCTATAGTCATCTCTCCAATACTCTCTGATCACCAGGTTTTTCCACCCCTCAATTACGGTCAGAGGAAAATCACAGGAGGTGTATTCCCTGTGGAGATCCTGCAAATGTATTTTGAGCTTCCACTGTCATCCATGGCCTTCTGCATGCCAGAATCTCACAAGTTAAGCTCTGATACTATTTAAAAATTTTTGTTTTTTAAGCTCTGATACTATTGGCTTCTTTGGATTTGGATTATATAATTTACATTCCTTGTAAATCTTTTTAAAGCCTCATCTGTCTCCCTTGGAGTGGCTGATGCTTTTGAACTGCTTACCTTGTACTTAGCATCCCAATGTAAAATCCACTATGCCACCAGGGTAGTGGAGTTGTAAATAACCTTTATTTGCATATATTATATATTAGTTATTTATTATACTTTGTTCTCCTGATTGAAAAACATATAGCTGTAATTTAATTAGGACTGGTACATTTATTAAATTTTAAATGTTAAATAATTTTAAAATTATTTAACATTTAAAATTTTAAAAAACGGTTTCGGAATATTTTAGGTAATTACACTTAGCTGACCATTCTGCACCTCAGGCCATCAAAGATGCTGGGTGTTTTTGAGTCACTTTTACTCATGAAGACTTACAGCAAATAAGTAAACTTCCAAGTCCTGAACCATCCTCACTTGCTCTTAAGTTTGATACCATTTTTGCAGCCACTCTGTCTGTGCTTCTAACTGAGCGTTTTCCTCTGTTTTGCTGACACTCTACCAAACAGGATGTCCTTTCTCTAGGAACCAGTTCCCCTGATCACAGATTCAAAATACGTGTGAAGTCACACTATTCTCAGTTCTAAAAAGCATTCTGAGATATGAGTGTGGAATGTCCTCCTCTTATGACACATTTGCTTTCTTTTGGAAATCAAAGTTTTCATTCCAACAAGCGTTCACTTCCTTGGGACTCCAATGAGTAATCTTACAAAGGAGTCCGCGAACCAGACAGCTCATTCCAGTTCACCTGTTCCCCTCTGTGCCTGGAACACTTGTTTTTGCATCAAGGGAGACAGTGGAGAGCAAGCATTATGAAGGATATGCCACAAGTTTAGCCCCAGAAGTCACCCATTTATTTTCTCAGACTTAGAGATCTTTAGTCAATTATCACACACAGTGCACAGGGAGCATTGTAGAAAGAACTCCAGAGGCCTGCCCGGGCTGTAATAGATCAGCGAGCTCAGGACATTTGAAATCATGCTTTGCACTCATGAATCTGTGCATGCCTGTATTTCATTGTCAACAGATTTTGAGTAACAGATAGGATGAGAATGACCATGATAATCAGTTTGTAGAGAAGGAAAATCGGTCATACAAGATGAGTATGAAGGATCAGAGTAACTTTAATATTTGTTCCTCCGTTCAAGTATGCAGGGAGGAAATTAAAAAGCCTGTAAATTTAGAGGTGAGTGGAGAGAAAAAAAATTGTCCCTGGTGTGGCTGAGAGGTAAGAGAGGAAACCCTCATTCAACAGGAAATCCTCCCTGTCATTCATGTGTCTGTCTAGGACTGGGTGTGTGTGTTCAGTGGGTCCTGCACGCCCCCTGCTGCCCAATGTGTTCCCTGCAGGGGAGGCTTGTGTCGGCTCACACTGACTTCCCTCACTGTTCCTTGCACAGTAATACATGGCGGTGTCCTTAGCAGTCACGGAGCTCAGCTGCAGGGAGAACTGATTCCTCCATGTGTCTCTGGTGATGGAAAGTTGGCTCAGGAATGACGGGTTATAATCTGTACCACCATCATAATCTCTGTATCTCATCCACCACAGTCCTTTCTCTCAGGTCTGGCAGATCCAGTTCCAGTCGTAACCAATGCTGGTGATGGAGACACCAGAGACAGTGCAGGTGAGGGACAGCTTCTGGGAGAGTTTCACCAGTGCTGGCCCTGACTCCTGAGGCGGCACCTGGGACAGGACGCCTGTAAATAAAAATAATTGGAATATGTCAGTCACTTGCAGTTACAACCATCCTCATAGAATCAACACTGATATATGAGACCCTCAGGTTGGGGAACTGTCACCAGGCACAGAACTCACAGAAATGGCATCTTTAGACCACAGTTCTGCTTTCCCAAGGGACCCACAGCCCTGTCAGAAGAGAACTGATAGCTTTCAGTACCCAAGGCTGGGATTTTAACCTAGTGCCTGCAGAATGATTTGCATAGGAGGGAACCCTGTGTTTATCAATAGAGGTTCTTTTGTTTCTTCTGAGGCCATTGTAGGGTAATTCTTCTTTTGAACTTATTTGTGTGTTAGGCTGCAATGAGAGATCTCTTTTCCTAAGAGGTGTGTGTGAATGGCCAAAGGAAAACCCAGCATTTCTGAGCCCAGTGTTCTCTCCCTCCAGCCTTCATTGCTCCTGCCCTGACTGAGGCTCCCGTATATCCTGTGTGTCGAGGACTGAACAGTATGGAATTATCCTGTGTGTCGAGGACTGGGCAGTATGGAGTTCCTTGAAACCATCAGGTCCACCCGAGAGTATCATCATTGCCCCACACTCTCCAACACCCATGTCTTCTTTAGACACTGATGCTGTGAGGCAGAACTATGGGCTGTCACTCTACGTGCCAAAGCCTCTCTCGACCCTTACAGGAAGTTGGAAGCTGCTTAAGGCTAAAGGGCATGCTCACATTCAGGTCTTTGTGAGAGGAAGCCGGCACACCTGGTTGAGACGCCATCTAGGTCAGATGGGCTTGATTCAGCCAATGGGTTTAACCAGTATGGTCGACCACGCCTCCCAACTGGGACCCTGAAAATGCCAAAAACTTTGAGACTACGCCTCTCTCCCAGCAGACACTCTGCAGTTCAGTGCCTCCCGGCACTTAATAATTTAAGTATAAATTATTTCAGGAATTGTAAAATCATGCTTTGTTTTGAGTTGTTTTCTCTTCAAAAGATATTTGGCGTCAGATGTGCACACATACAGTTTCAACCAACTGGCATTTGGGGAAAAATACAACAGTGGAGAGAAACGGAATGTGTTGAAAGAAGCACATTGAGGGCAGAATTTAATGACATTGAGAGAACACTGGGCCTTCTGGGATTGATTTCAACTTATCCCAAGTTTGATGTGTTTCTCCCTGTCTTCTCAGGAAGAACGATGGATTTTCATTTTCAGGGCAGGAAAATAAGAGATATTTGAACTGCCCTTCCGGAGGAGTTCCCGGAGAGGCTCTCGGCTTGGGTAAATTGGGAAAGTCTAGACACAAGAGGAAACAAGCACTCAGCACCCCTGTCCTTGCTCCCATGGCAAAAAACTGTGTCCCCTGTACCCTGAGCTCCCTCTGCTGCCCTCTTGGTCTCCTGACGCTTGAGATGTTTGTCCACGTTCCTTTCACCGTGCCTCCTGGTACTTTTCCCACATAATACATGCCAGTGTCTCCAGGTTTCAGATTATTGCTAAAACATGCTTAGCTGGCTGAGCTATCATGGTTGCAGTGTGTTGATTTTGAAGACGGGGCTGTTGCTAAAATTGTCATCACTAGGCTTCTTTGCCACATAACACACGCTTTGTTTCCCAGAGCCTGATAGATCTAGAAACTTGCTATCTGCAGACATGGCAGTGAGACATAGCCCTCTGAGAAAGCTTTCTGAGCCCATCACTGGTCTGTAGCAGCTCTACCTGCACTATTACACCTAGGAGTACAGAGGAGATCTAATTTAGAAGAGTTCTAAGATGAAAAGCACTGTGTTTGATGTTCAAGGTGCTCACAGGGTAAGACATCCATGTCACCAAGAAGAATCCAGAAGGGTGTCACCGCCACAGGTATCTCTGATCAACATGGGAAGAATATGAGTTTGAGTTGTGCTGCCATATTTTACACTGCAGGTGATCCACGTGTGCTGTGTTTGTGGAAGCAGAAGGTTGGCTCCGAGTAGGAAAGGCTGAGCAATGGCCCCTGGAGGGGATGTTCCTGACCCGCGTTCTGTGATTCAATCTCTCCTCTTCATCATTCACACTGACTGTGGACAAACAAGTCCTCCCTGAAAACCATGGGCAGTTTGGTAGAAATGCACGTGGTTGGCCTGAGCTGTGAGCCACAATGAAGGAAATTCCCGAGGATGCCATTTTCCTTGGTGACCTTCTTTCTTGGTAGCTCCATCCTATCCTAAGGACAAGGTTAGTCTATGAGAGATTCAGGCTATTGGGTAAAGTGAGGGCAAAATGATGACTATTTCTGAGCATCCACTTCTCTTAAAAAATAACAAAATGACATTTTATTGATAATTTATCCACATAATATACAATTCAGTAATTCAACCATATCAAAGGGGTTGTATAATCCTTACCACAATCAATTTTACATTATTTTCTCCCCCATAATCATTATCATTTATGTAACTTTTTATTTTGCAAAAATATACACAAGAAAGCAGTTACCAATTCAACAACTTCTACATGTGTGCTTCGGTGCCACTGACCATTCTTTTTATGTTGTACAACTATTATTTTTATTCTTCTGTGAATTGCTACACACCCATTAAAATGAATTCACTGTCCCCTAAGCAAAAATTCTTCCTCCTTCACGCACAGTAAAAAGTTTGGTTTCTTTTAAAAAGTAATTTTCTTGATATAATTTTCACACTTCCCTTGTTAAACCAGACCTAAAAAGAGTTCCGTATGCATCATCACAATCAGCTCTAATGTTTCCTCCTGCCTCCCGCACCCTCTGATCACTCCCCAATTACCTTCTCCCTCCCCTTCCAGATAAACCATTGCCTCAGTGGTTGTCTTTATGTATCCACTTCTTCTGTGCTCCAAACAGGAAGCAAATAACAGAAACTATAAACAAATACAGAAAGATAGAATAATAGCGCTGGAGGCTCAGGGAATCCAGGGTGGACGATACCTTCAGGACCAGGGGCGTGAGGGGCGAGGCTGGGAGAGTGGAGGGTGAGTGGGTTGGAAAGGGGGAACTGATTAAAAGGATCCACATGTGACCTCCTCCCTGAGAGATGGACTGCAGAGAAGGCGGGGAAGGGAGACTCCGGATAGGGCAAGATATAACAAAATAACAATCTGTGGATTATCAAGGGCTCATGAGGGAGGGGGGAGCAGGGACGGAGGGGAAGAAAAAGAGGACCTGATGCAGAGGGCTTAAGTGGAGAGCAAATGCTTTGAGAGTGATCAGGGAAAAGAATGTACGGATGTGCTTTATACAATTGATGCATGTATATGTGTGGATTGAGATAAGAGTTGTATGAGCCCCTAATAAAATGTACAAAAAAGAAAGAAAATGATTAGGGCAAAGAATATACAGATGTACTTTATACAATTGATGTATGTATATGCATGGATTGTGATAAGAGTTGTATGAGCCCCTAATAAAATATTTTAAAAATAAATAAATAAAGCATACAAAAAAGGGGGGAGCACCCACTTCTCTTCTCATTTCGTCCTCCTCATCTACCTTGGTGGTTGTGGAGTCTCACCTGTCACTTTCCAGGTACTCGATAGAAGTGCCCATGGTTTGTGACAAGATTTAGCTAGATCAGTGCTCTAGGTGATCTTATTCTGAGGACAGGATCTTATAACATGGCTCTGCGCAATCCTCGCCTTCATGGGGAGATCACTAAAGATAAGGGCATTAGAGCAAAGTGTGGTGAAGAAAGCAAATGGCGCAAGGCTATCGATTATCTGGGGTCTTAAAGGTCTTGTCATCAAACAAGCACCAGTCTAAGTGAGGCGTCAAGTAAGTCCACACTGAAGAAGCACATCAGCCTGTGTGATCCAAAGATGGTGACAACAAAATACAAATATGATGAAGGGAAAAGTTTCAGAGCTACAATTGTGAACCTCCAATTTGTTAAAGGCTAAGTGGACAGTGGGAACTCAAAGTCCATCTGGAGAATATCTAGTCATATTAGGCATTTGGCAGATCCTCTTGACAAGCTTTATTATCAGACAGAGATGACTGCAAACTTGATCATAGTGGATCAGACCATGGCATAATATGATACTTGGTCAGTTGACCTACCTCTTGACCCAACCTGAATTTGCTCTAGGGTCAAGTATTTCTCACTTGTTCTACAACAGATCCCCACCCACCTCTGGACTTTAAAATACTGAAGGTGAACTTTCCTTTCTTACTCTTTACTTTCATTTTTATAATGTTTTTATTCTCTTCCTGCTGTTTTGTTTTTGTGTTTTATTGTTTCTATGTGTTTTATTGTTTCTATTGGGTTTCCAAGTGTGTTAAGCACAGAAGGAGTGGATACTTAGAGACAATAACTGATACATTGGTCTGGGGCATGTGGGGAGCAAAGGAGTCAGGAGGGTGAGGGGATTTGGGGAGCAAGCAATGAATGCAAGAGGGGGAGGGAACATAAGAATTTGTTATGATATAGGTATATATATTTACAATTCTTTTAAAAAGTGATTTAACTATGCAAGTGTATTACATGTGAATATTATATTAAAAACCCCTACATTAAAAGCCATCAAGAAGGCAAAGCCCAGGATGATGTAGAATAGCTGCTGCTTCAGAGAGGGGTTCCTGCATAACCGAGGATGAGGCTCCCAAACCCAGTCCCAATGCCGGCTCCAGAGACACCACTCCAACTTTTCCAGTCCCGGCTCCAATGAGCTTGGCTGCTATGTCAATGTCCCTTGAGATGGTGCTGACTAGAAGCTTCGACAAGGGATCAGTGAGGTCAGGGAATGTGGGACTCTCGAGCTGATGAAGTGCTCATCTGTCAGTGTCTCCAGTTATTTCGGCACCTACACAGACAAGGGTCGAGTCAACAACTGGGAGGTGTTCCTGACCAGGGAAAGGGTGGAGATGAATTTGGTGCAGGCATACATTTTCAGGGGATGAGGAGTAGTGTCAGGGGAGTTGCTCTTGGTGCAGAGAAGATAGACAGCTCTACACCTATTCTTGATATGACTGAATTATTGAATTGAAGCATATGTACATGAAGTTCCAATAAAAATTTTTTTAAGGAAGAATGTTGTCTGTTACTTATGCAGACCTTCAGATAGGGCTTTGGTTAACGGGCTCATGGCCAAGAGTCTCTCTTTGTGAATAAAATTCTATCAGCACATGGCTATGTCCTTCTCTACTGCTTGCTGCTATTTTCACACTCCATCAGTTGGGTTCAGTAATAGTCTCCAAGAGTATATGACCAGTGGAATCATAAAGTATGATTTTCAGGCCTTTTTCAAAAAAGAAATTTGCTGATCCTTGATCTAGGGGAAGAGTCAGGAAGAAAACCAGCAAGACTTTCAGAAATATATAATTTTAAACTATAATGATTATTTGACAGAATATAATATTTTAAAATTTTCACTTGAATGGATAGGTAAGAACTACCTACCATGGTTGTACAGTGGTGACTTGCCCAGTAGTTAAATGAAAAGTCAATCATTCAGACCCAGCAACTGCTCTGTGGGAGAAATTTTTGGTAGAATAACCTCATAAGGAACTACAGGCTTGGTATTCTTATATGAGAAGTTCTCATCTGTCCTATAGGATTACTAGGAGTTGGAAATGATCAGTTTTAGCAGACTTTTAGTTTGGGTGAAAAGCAACTTTTTTCAATATATTATACTTGAATAAATGACACCAATTTTCAAACCACCAACTTTACAGCCATTAGTTGAGTCCTTAACAGTTAGCACTACCCAGGAACTTCACTGAGTCTGCCTGAAAGCTATTCGACTGTGGCAGTTAAGTGATTTCCTGTCAACTTGCAAAGGAATGAACTCTAGCCTGTCAATCAGTTTGCAGCTAAATGACCTAATTTGGAGGTGCAAATAAGATAAACATCTCACTAGAGGCCACATACATTCTCTCCATGCGAGGCATTCCTGTTCACAAGTCACATGGAGCTACGCAAATAGCAGCCAGAGCCTTGGAGCTGGAGGAGTCCCATGGAAACCCATGTTAGCACTAAGATGCTTTCAAGGCCACTGGATCCACAAGACCTTCCACCCACTAACTAGCCTGTGATCTGCCTGTGCTCAGCGTTGTTGCATATGTTGCATGAATCGAGAGGAATTTACAGATTGGTGTCAGCCATATGGACTACTATTGGACTTATAAGTTTGATCTGTCCTGGGCTGGTGTGCTTTCTCAATTTACAATTGCTGCTTCTATAAAGCTCTTTCTATACACATAGAAGTGCCTATGAATTGATTTCTACAATCCACCCAGACTAACATACTGACCTCAAGACATATGCTGATCACCCCTGACAGAGTAATATACACTCCCTGTAGAACAAGCTCATTTGTTTGTTTTCCTCTCCAACAGAATGTTTTCTCTTCTTACAACTTTGAATCCACAAATATTAAGGGTAGGCACTGAATCATAAACAATATAGATTCCAAGTGGGAAACTATGAGATGAAGAACCCTGGATCAAAGTAAGAAACCTGACTTGAAACTCCCTCTCCAAATGCTCCAGAGTCAGAATGCTTCCTTCTTTTCAGGCCCTTACAGCACCCTACAATACACAGCTCCCTCCCTGCATGGGCGGTTCGTATCTGTACTCACACTGACTTCCCTCCGTGTGTCTTACCCACCGTAATACATGGAATTGTGATTGACTTTTAGACTGTCCATTCGCTGATACAGTGTGTTCTTGGCAATGTTTCTAGAGATGGTACACCAGCCTTCACGGAATCTACATAATATGCGATAGCAACAGTACTAATATGTGAAACCCACTGTAGGCCTGGAGCATGACTGATACAGGTCACAGCAGTGCTACTGAAAGTGAATCCAGAGATTGCACAAAAGAATCTCAAAGACATCTTAAGCTCCCTCAAGTCTCCTTCAGACCCAGCCAGTTGCACATTAGTGTTGACACTTGCAAACACAGAATATGCTGGTCATGAAAACCATGACATATTTCCAGTCTCCTGCTCCACACACTAGCTCTCAATAAAATGACTTGTTAAAATACCTGAGTGAGACAAGTCTGTGTTCATACAAACTACTGAATGGGCTTACCTGGGGACTCTGGTACTGAGGATCTTTTCCCAGAGCTGTATGGTTGGGAATGGTGTGGATTTTATTAGCAGAAGGGGGGGGGGGGCGGTATTTGCATATCTTCCTAATATACAGTGGCAACTATGGCTGAATATTTTCAAAATGCTCACTGTTCCACCTTAAACGTAAATGAGTCTCCCAGAAGGATTCATTGGGATTATTACTTGGAAATGGTTCCTTATTATGTGATTGCGATACACAGAATACAGTCCTGTTCATATTGTTTCATACACAATAAGCGATTTATATATAGCTGATTTAAGACAGTATGTATGCTCATTTGCTTAACATATTTCACTCAATTTATTTCATTTATGTGGCAATAGACCCATAAGTTTATATCTAGTCAGCATGAATTGATTTTAATGCTTAACATCTTAGAGAAGGAACACGCATATACTACAATTTATCTCTTTTTAGACATTTAGGTTATTTCTCATTTCTGGTTTTATAATGAAAGTTACTATTTGGGTTGAAATAAAAGAGAAGAGAAAAAAGCATTCACATTAATATTACAAGAAATCACAGTAACAGACATGGCCTTACAGTAAACTTTTCTTCAACACAATTGTAATATTAACAATAAATATCATATTTTTAGTGAGAGCGTTCCCATTAGGACAGAAACACACCAAAGTCTTAACTTTGCTAGAGAAGATGTCTTAGATGACATTGGAACTGCATAAAGATTTTTCTAAAATATTTAATAGTTTAAAGCCTCTTGTGTCAAAGTCAATAGGATCTCCCAGAAGCACAGACTTACGACAATACTTGTTTTATTGCAGAACAGAGAGTATGTTGTAGGACAACAGTTGCTAAAGGATGGTTTTGGGTCCAGAAGCCCTGGGAAAGGTAGTCAATCTGCAAGATCTTCACGTTCAAGTAGCCAGGATCCCACATTTGGTCCTAAAATAATAGTAGAATTTCCAATTCTACTTTCACATCCCTTGTCCTTTGGTTAATCTCTTCATTTTTTCATATGCTATAATTATATAATAATGTATGGCTAGTACTCTTGTTTTAAGAGTGATTTTAGTGCAATTAAACAAATAATATATTGAATATAGACTTTACTTATTCCATTGATAATACTGTTCATATTTCAAGGCTCTGAATTATATGAAAATCACTCTTCCTTTTCAATATTTTAAAGTGTAATTTGAAATGTTGCTGTACCCACAGATTTCCATCAGTTGTGCCCGGCTATCAAAAGAGATAGTTACTGGGGTCTTAAAGGCTTGAAGATAAACAAGCGGCCATCTAGCTCAGAAGCAACAAAGCCCACATGGAAGAACACACCAGCCTGTGTGATCACGTGGTCCCGAAGGGATCAGTTATCAGGCATCAGAGAACAAAAAATCATATCATTGGCTGCACATCTCCATGATACGATCGCCGAAGACAAACGGGTACATAAGCAAATGTGGTGAAGAAAGATGATGGTGCCCAGCTATCAAAAGAGATAGTGTCTGAGGTCTTAAAGGCTTGAAGGTGAACAAGCGGCCATCTAGCTCAGAAGCAACAAAGCCCACATGGAAGAAGCACACCTGCCTGTGCGATCACGAGGTGTCAAATGGACCAGGTATAAGGCATCATGCAAAAAATATATATGTACCATAGTCAATGAAGGGGGAAGTGCAGAGTGGATACCCAAAGCCCATTTGTCGGCCACTGGAGATCCCCTCACAGAATGAGGTAAGGAGAGGAGATGGGTGAGTCAGGGTGCGATGTAGTACCGATGAAGAACGCAGCTTTCCTCCAGATGCTGGATGCTTCCTCCCCCCAACTACCATGATCTGAATTCTACCTTGCAGGACTGGGTAGGGCAGAGGTTGCACACTGGTGCATATGGGAGCTGGAGGCACAGGGAATCCAGGGTGGATGATATCTTCAGGACCAGGGATGTGAGGGGCGATACTGGGAGAGTAGAGGATGAGTGGGTTGGAAAGGGGGAACCGATTACAAGCATCCACATGTGACCTTCTCCCTGGGAGACAGACAGCAGAGAAGGGGGGAAGGGAGACTCCGGATAGGGCAAGATATGACAAAATAACAATCTATAAATTATCAAGGGCTCATGAGGGAGGGGGGAGTGGGGAGGGAGGGGAAAAAAAGAGGACTTGATACAAAGGGCTTAAGTGGAGAGCAAATGCTTTGAAAATGATTAGGGCAAAGAATGTACGGATGTGCTTTATACAATTGATGTATGTATATGTATGGATTGTGATAAGAGTTGTATGAGCCCCTAATAAAATGTGAAAAAAAAGATTTCCATCAGTTTCTGACGATGTGTGAACAAATATATCTGTCATTTATTTTAAATTTTTCTCATTGCACATATATATTCAAAAATATTTTCAACATATGTTTCATGCATAATTCAGTGGCATGAGATTTATCATTGCTTCAACGATTACCAACATCTGTTAATTTCCTGTCACACTTAACAGAAATTGCGGAAAGAACTCCGACTTAACCCTTCCACACTACCATGGAATAAATTACTCTATCAATTTCTTGTTTCACTTGTTTTGAATAGAATTCTGATTTAAGTACTTTTCCTCTTCCTCTGGAAAGAAAGCAACCTAAACTCTGTTCATTGCCCCATTGTCTTTAAGCCAGATTTTTGAAATCAGTATTTTATTGTGGCATATCTCTCTATCTCAATCTCTATATAAACATCTATAGATCATACTTCCTGACACTGGAAACAATTCATAGAGCTTGAAACTTGTAGCACTCTCTACATCCAAAGCTGTTCACCGTGAGGGAGAGTCAGTGTGAGACCAAACATAAAACAAAACTCCGGGAGAAAGCTATCTGCAGGCATGCTAAGGACCCATCAGCTCTGGACCAAGTGAAGAAAGAAGTGAGGACAGGAGCCTGGATAAGGACTGCAGTGCCTGGTCAGCTAGAACTGCTGCGCTGACCACTATGTTAGCTCTACTGCCCATGGCAGGAAACCTGCTGAGACAACTCCAGGTAACACTCCTGACAATAGTCTGAACACTTAGGGCCAGAGAAAATGTTGATGTGCAACCCACAGAAGTTGGAAGACAGTGTAAGCCCAGCAAACACCTCTCCTGTATGTGATGGGATGCTGTCAACAGGGGGTTCTCAGAATACATTGACCCAAAACCCACCCCGGGTACTAATTCATGGGTGGAAAACTGAGCTTCTTATTTCTGTGGTTTCTTTTAGCCTCACAAATAGCCCTGTTGTTAGGAAACCTTTTCATTCCAACTCTAAATATAGAAAATAACATTGAAGTATTTTTTACCTCTTTCCAAATATTGTAAAATGTATTGGGGGGAAGAAGAATTTGGGATGATATACACTTTTTCCCCTGTAGATGTACAAAAAGATTCAGGTTGACCTGGTCTTGATTCCAAAGCATGGTGAGGATAAAGATTGTCTTGAATTTCAATAGATCATTTGGGTACTTTTGATGGGAATGCACATGAAGTTACATTGAACATGAAATCTGCACAGATATTCATGTGATTGGTACAGTGAAGACCTCAGAGAGAAGACTGTGTTCTCCCAAGGACTCCACCAGCATCACTTTAATAGTCTGAGTCCCAGAGCTACAAGCTCCATTCAACCCTTTCCACCTTTAAATACAAGTGCACCTACCACATGCAAATACCAGTCCCATAAAATCACAGCATGCATGTACTTAAATTCATATTCCTTCGCAAACTGGAGAGTATTTTCTGGGTGTAACGATTCTTATCCACATGATCATGAATTGTGTGTGGGTTTTCCTCTTTCTGGTGGCGACGCCGGAAGGTAAGTGCTTCAGGGATTCACACATGAAGTCTGGGGATGCAGCATCTGACCACATGACTCACTGTGTTTCTCTTTATCCCCAGGTGTCCTGGCCCAGGTGCAGGTACTGGAGTCAGGCCCTGGACTGGTGAAGCCCTCACAGACCTTGTCTCTTACCTGTGCCGTCTCTGGATTCTCTTTAACCAGCAATAATATGCACTGGATTCGCCAGGTTCCAGGAAAGGGACTGAAATGGGTTGGGGTGATGTGGAGTAATAGGAGCACAGACTATAATCCAGCTCTGCAGTCCCGAGTCAGCATCACCAGGGACACCTCCAAGGGCGAAGTTTATTTAAAACTGAGCTCCGTGAATCCTGAGGACACAGCTATGTATTACTGTGCTAGAGACACAGTGATGGGAATTCAGTGTGAGCCCAAACACAAACCTTAGTACATCAGGCATGGTTTCAGCAGATGTGAAAGACAAGTCAGTGATGTTTTCCTCTCAAAAGCTGTGGTTTCCCCACCTTGTCAGCACCTCTCTAGGGACCACCAAGCACAGATTCTAGGGAACCTTCATGTATCTGAACCTGCCATCTTTTCAGTGAAATAGGATTTGTCTGTTTCACCTTTCAATAGTAATAGGTATCAACGAGATCTCAGTGTACAATTCAGAGGATTAGCAAGAGCTGTGTGTTGTCAAAGTTAGAAATAATAAAAAAAAAAACCTCACTGTCATCGAGTTGATGGCAATTTATGGTGGCACCCTGTGGGTTTCTGAGATTCTAACTGCTTATGGGAGTAGAAAACCCTGTCTTTCTTCTTTGGAGTGGGCATTGGCATGCAGATCTCAGCGCAACACATGACCACTATGCCACCAGCCTTGTTATAAAAATATTAATGCAGGAAAAATTCTCATGTGAGCCCAAAATTGTCTCCAAGCCATCAGGTAGATGTTCAATGTTTTCATTGCAGTGAATGCTCTCAAGTGTACATTATGTAATGATTTGAACTTACAATGATCTGGACCATAATTGTATACGTTGATATTGTTAGGCACCCTTGAGCTGGCTTCATATCACAGAGACCCGTGTTCAACAGGATGAAATGCTGCCCGGAAGTGCACTCAGAATCATTCCTCTGTTTGACTCATCGTTGCAGCCTTTGTGACAATCCGCCTCCTTGAAAGTATCTCTCCTTTTCATTGACAGTCTAATCTACCAAGCACAAGACCATTCTCCGGGTTCTGGTTCCTCCTAACAACATGCCCAAATAAGTGAGATAAAGTCTTATCTGAATGCTTCCAAGAAGCATCCAAGATGTGCTTATTCCAAGATAGACCTACTTGTCCTTCAGGCAGCCTGTGATATATTTAATATTATTCTCTAGCATCAAAACCCAAATGCATCAATTCTTCTTTGATATTTCTTATAGGGTAATTGGCCTTTATTAGAGTCACTCTTGGTTATCACAACTGTGGTTGCTGTTTCAGGCAATAGAGATAACGTTCAGGTTGTTACTAAAATCACACAATGTATAGCACAGCATCCTACAATAAATACTCAAGGATCAAAATTCAGCAGTAGTGCCGACATTGAAGAAATCTATATAATCTTAACTCTGGTCAACATGAAGAGAAATGTTCATCTTCAGAAAGTAAAGGTCGGTACGTGTAAATTATACTTAGGTGAACCTGGACCACAAAACTATGTAGCACAATGATTAAATGCTCAAGTTTTAGCCAAAAGATTGGCAGTTTAAAACCACTCAGTGAGTCCGTTGACTAAAGACCTGATAACTGTCTCCCATCAGTATTACAGAAAAGAAAATCCTATTTGGACAGTTCTTTTATTTGATTCAGGGTCTAATAACCACCCTGCACCCAAACAACCTTGGATGCTTATAGTCATATCATTACATAGACAAGACATTTACAAGAGTAATTACCCGAGACAAAGTGAATGGCAACATAAGAATTATTATAAAGACAGTGTATTGTTACATATTTCCCTTTGCTAGGTGTGTTTTCCAACATAAAATATATACCTTTTCCCCAGCACTGACATTCAACATGGGAAGAATGTGGTGTGTTTGAATATGTTAAGTCCCATAGAGTCAGTTCCAGTTCTCAGTGATGCCATGTACAACAGAATGAAATAATGCCTTCTTCGGCACCATAATCACAATGAATATTTTTGAGCCCATTGTTACAGCCAATGTGTCAATCCATTTCATGATGCGCCTTACTCTTCATTGATCTCCTGCTTTATCATGGATGATGTCTTTCTCAAGGGACTGGTATCAAGAGTCTCACCATCCATGATTCTAAGGAACTTGCCGGCTGTTCTCCCTTCAAAACAGACCTGATTGTTATAGTGCCAGGTCTCCCCACAGCACTTTCCTCATTCTTTTTCAGCATCACAAGTCAAAGGCCATCATTTACACTATGGCCTTGCTTATTCATAGTGCAGAGTTCATATGTATATAATAATGTTGAAAATATTATGATTTGGATTCTAAAAGTGACATTTAGGAAACCCTGTAATATGGGTCTGTTGGTGCAGAGATATAAAGGGCTATGGTGGTGCTGTGGGATAAGATTTGGTTGCTCAACACAAGGTCAGGGATTCATACCAGCCAACAGTTCCCCTGAGTAAGATGACTTCTATTCCTGTATATAATTACAGTCAGAGAAAGCCTAACGAGCAGTTCCAATCAGTTTTCTAAGTTTCCTATGAGTCAGAATAGATGCAATCACAGTGGGATTGGTTTTGGAGGAAGAGATTGCTCATTTTGTCGCTTAGTTGCTTGGTCTACCAAGTGTCCCTCATCCAGACACATCCAAGAACCAGTTCTCCCTGCAGCTGAGCTCTGTGACCCCTGAAGACCACTGTGGAAGGAGCCAAGGAGAGGGAAAGTCAGTGTGAGCCCCCACACAAACAACCCTGCAGGACAGCTGGGGTGTGTGTGGGGTGGCTATTGGAGGGGCGACTGATGTAAAGATCAGCAGGGGGAGGTCAGGTCCAAATTAACAGGCCCAGGAACCAGAAGCAGGTGTGTGTGTGTGAGCACAGATGAGATTTTCTGCTGTATCTTGGTTTGGCTTTTTTCCCACCGCTAAGCAACTGATTGAGAGGAAACTCCAGTAGAAACTCTTCTATTTTGTCTTAACTTAGAAGAGGAAAAACTATTGTGAAAGCAAATATACAGAAAAACAGAAATATACTCCACTAAAATAAGTGATAGAAAATGGGTAAGGCTGCTGTTGAGTCAATGAAGACTCATAGAAATCATACAGGAGAAAACATAAGGTCCCTTTGGATTTCTGGGACTAAAACTTTCAATGATCAGAAAGTGTCATCTTTCTCCTGAGGAGTATATGGTGCTCATGAACAGCAGAAATTTCAATTAATAGTCGACTGTGTAATCCACAACACCACAGGATCTCTGAGGTATGACGGGTGGGTAGTTCTGACCTTGCTTATCATGGGTCTGTTTCATTTTTTTTAACTTGATGAGTATTTTCTTTTAAAATTTGGTCAGCAATTTCCATGCCCTTAAAGACCGACGCTGTATCTTGTTCAGAAGTGCATTATAATTATAGATCACTTAGAGTGTATTATTTTCACATACGTAAACCTTCATCTTCCTGAACATGGTCCATTATTCTAATTATTTGTGTGTCATTTCGTACCTTGGAAGTGTTTTTCTTTTTCTTTTAAATTTTCTTTATTGTGGTGGTGTTGGGGGGGAGTAGTATTTTTCTTATAGTTTTCTTTATGTAAGACTTTTGTTTCTCTGCTTAGGTTTATTTCAATTTATTTTAACTTTTAGGTGGCTATTGTAAATTATATTATTTTTTAAACATTTTATTAGGGTCTCATACATGTCTTATCACAATCCATACATATATATATATATATATATATATATATATATACATCAATTGTATAAAGCACATCTGTACATTCTTTGCCCTAATCATTTTCAAAGCATTTGCTCTCCACTTAAGCCCTTTGCATCAGGTCCTCTTTTTTTCTTCCCCCTCCCTCCCCATTCCCCCCCCCTGATGACCCCTTGATAATCCATAGATCGTTATTTTGTCATATCTTTCCCTATCCAGCATCTCCCTTCACCCACTTCTCTGCTGTCCATCCCCCAGGGAGGTCACATGTAGATCCCTGTAATCAGTTCCCCCTTTCCAAACCACTCACCCTCTACTTTCCCAGTATCACCCCTCACACCCTGGTTCTGAAGGTATCATCCACCCTGGATTCCCTGTGCCTCCAGTGCCCATCTGCACCAGTGTACATTTTATTTCCTTTTCAGAACTTTCTCTATTGGTATGTGGAACTCAAACTGATTTTCTATGTTGACCTTATAACCTGTGAAAATTTTTAATCTTTCAACTACTTTCAATAATTGTCTTCTATGGCTTTTGGCTTTTCTATGTTTAGAATGATGCCATCAGCAACTATAGAAGAGTTTTACTTCTTTGTTGCCGTTTTGGATGCCCTTGTTTTACATGTGTTAATTGATAGCTGTAGTTAAGAGTTTGTGTTAGTTAGGGTTGACTAGAGAAACATGTGTTTAAGAAAGAGCTTTATATAAAAAGAGCAAGTGTAAAAAAAAAGCTGAGAAAACATCCCAGCCCAGTCCAGATCAAGTCCCTAGGCCCGATATTAGCCCATATGTCTGATACCAATCTACACATTCCTCTTCAGACTCATGTAACACATGTGATGACACCGAATGCAGAAAGATCACATGCCAGTGGCTGGGCAGTCTTGTGGATCCAGTGGCGGTGGGAGCATCTCAGTGCTGGCAGGCGGTCTCCAAGTGGTTCTCCAGTTGCAGGATTCTAGTGTAGCTCCATGTTTCTTATCAGCAGGAATGTCTCGCAGGGAGTGAGTGTGTATCCTGCCTCCAGCAAGCTATTTATCTCCATAGCGCCCCAAAATGAGGTAATCAGTCTACGATCTGATTGACTGGCTAAACTCCACGCCTTCACTTTTAATAGTCTTAAGTTGACACCAGATTATGTAACTATCATAGAGTTTCAGCACAATATGAAATAAGTTTGGTATTTAATGGTATCCTTATCTGGTTTCAATCTGAAAGGGGAATGCTTTCACTCCCTCTCCACTGAGTACAATATTTGTCACTGGCATTGCATTTTGCTGTTTAAAATCATATTAACTCAGTTTGGACTCACAGCAACAATCGAGAAAACAGAACGAAAAACGGGTCATGCTTCATTTTCACAGATGTCATGTATGAGGCCTTTGTTGCAGTTACTGTGCCAATCTATCTTGCTAAAGGTCAGTTTTAAAAATAACTTTGTGCTTCATCAACCATTATGTTCTTTTCCAAGTTCTGATTTTCCTGATACATGTCCAAAGTACTTGAGATGAAGTAATCACCTCCTCACTTCTTTCAAGTAAGCATTATAAGAGTACATCATCCAATATACATTTTTTTTGTTTTTCTGGCTGTCCATCCTACCATCAAATTATTCACCATTACCATAATTCAAATACACCATTTAATCTTTTATTTTTCTTTCTTTTTCTGAGTTGCACGTGTATATGAGGCAATTGGAAACCACATAGGTTGGGCCAGGTACATCTCAGTCCTCAAAGAGTCATCCTTGATCTTCAACCTTTCAGGAGTTCTGTGCAGCAGGTTTGCTCAATGAACTTCATCATTTGATTGACTGTGGCTTCCATGAGTATTGATTGTAGATACAAGCAAGATGAACTCCTTCACAACTTCAATATTATCTCCATTTATCTTGATATTTTCTATTGGTCCCTTAGTGGGGAGTTAATTTCTTTACAATGAATTTTAAACTAAAGTGAAATCAGCAGTCCCTGATCTTCATCAGTAAGGTTTACAAGTCATACTATCTTACAACATGTAGTACTATGTTACTTGCATGACAGATTATTAATACAGCTTCCTACAATCTTGATGTCATTGTTTTCATTTTGTACAGCTTCTCAGTTTATTTGCTCAGTATAGCATGTTGCATAAAGAACCTGCTGAAGTTTTCAAAGATTCTGTATTACTGTGATGAACAATGAAAATCAGTGGAAACAATAAACAAATCACACTATAGATTGCATTGAACATGTTTTTTTTTAATTCTATGAAAGTACTTAAAATGTTTTCCAGAAAATATGGCCAGGCATTCTGTAACCATTCCAAGAAATGATCTCAAAACCAAACAAAGCCAACCGACCACACAATAACAGCACTAATAAATAATGGGAGTTAATATCTTTGTATGTGTTTTTTTGCAACTTGAATGTTTCCTTTGGTCAAGTTCATGTCCTTTACCCACTTTGAGTCTCAAAACTCTGTACATGTTTCACTCTCCAAACGGATGCTTAGTGAGATGTTAGGAAGAAGAAAGAGGAGAGAACTCTCAAGAGAATATGCAGAGAACTGAGAAAACATGGTAGAATAAATATCCATTATCAATTGCGGGTCTTAATATAATCCAAATTTCCTAACACTCCCTGTGCTTTCTGTGTCCCAATAGTTTCTCTGGTCTTCTGCTTAAGAATCTTGATTTCTCAATAAACAGCGGTAATCCCAGAGAAAAGGAAGGCATTAGACTTTCTCATTGTGATTTATGAGAAAAGATGGAAAATTTCTCTACTTTTCTCTCCTGGGATTCTAACATGTAGATCACCCCTTCAATTTCCAGATTAAAGTTCAAAACTTGGTGCAAGACACCACATAGTGGTCAGAGTTCTGTAGGAACTACATCACTTGTTCATCAGTTTTTATTTTCTTTTGGGTATTCTTTGGCCTGATAGTATCAAGAGATTCTAAAAATGGGTTGACATAAAAGAGGTTTGCATTAGTTGTCATCATGGATTTTTTCCATGCCCTGAGTGTCCTGTTACAGGTACAGCATCAGGATTTGAGCCCAGGAGTGACAAATGCACCACAAATCCTCCCCCTTAAGATTTTCTGTCTCTGGTGGCTCCATATTTTTGGAGCTGGATCTACTACAACCTGCAAAAAAGTTTTCAGTGGTTGTTATCAGTATGTCTGAGCAGCAGAAAACAATTACCCGCTTCAATAGAGTTGACTCTCAAGCGCCAAAAGAATGTCCACCAATCCGTTCTCCCGGCAGCTGAGCGCAATGACCACTGAGGGCACAGCTGTCCATTACTGTGTGAGAGGAACAGTGAGAAGACTCAGTACCATCCAGGCACAACCTATCCTGCAATAATGACCTCAGTCTATAGAGATCTCATGGCCTGCACAAAGCACAGGAGCCAGACTTCTGGGCAAGGGCAATGGGGGAGGGATGGGAGCAAGGAGCTTCCTGTTAGTAACTAGGGTTTCCTTTCCCTCCAAAATATTTTCTCTGAAAATCTTGTCTTCCTAAATATTACAAAACACCACATCAATTTAAATATTAATTCATTTATATGTTGTATGCATAAACACATTTAAATACATGTATGCATAAATAAACCCTGGTGGTGTTTTGGTTACTCATTAAGCTGAGACCTGAAATTTCAGGAGTTCTTAAGCACTAGCTGTTCCACAGTAGAAAAACGGGTCTATTTTCTCCCATAAAGAGTTACAGTTTCAGAAGTGCTCAAGGACAATTCTACCCTGTCTATAGGGTCATTATGAGTCTGCACTGACTCATGGCAGTGAGTGTGAGTGATGAATATATGGATATATACTATTGGTATCATGAACATGTGTTTAATGATTTTCACATCCTGGATGGCTGTACTGGATTAAATGAAAATTAAATCACAAGATCACAAACCGTGGGGTTCATCTGAAGAGAACTTAATGAGGAATTCATAGCAACACAGAATTGTATAGTATAGAAGTAAAACTGAGATGGATTAGTTCAGTTTCCAAGTAATGGAACTAGAAAAAGATGAGCATGCATAGGTAGCACACGCCTGGGAGAGGCAATAAAAAAGTAACCAAGATAAATGAAATAACAGGAACACAACCAGTAATCTGATTATATGAAAAGTGACTTTTTTAGAAGATGAACAAAAGTGATCAATAGCCAGGTTTCCTGATCATCCCAAGAGCAGGAGGGCAGGAATCTCAGATCAGAAACCAGAGAGGAGACACCATTCTGCATGTTTTGTGGACATGCTTTATGAAGAACTTCCTGTCCACACTGTACAAATATCACTGAAATATGGAAATGCCTTAGAAGGAAAGAAAAATCAGTAAGGTTCCCACACAAGAAAGAGGTAATAGAACGGTCTACTATCATGTGTATCCAGTCCGTAAGGTGAACAAGAGAGGATGCATTGTGAATGCTCATACGACACAGGAAGTCTGTTATGTATGTAATATAAAGTTCACACATTGAAAACTATTTTAAAAAAGATTGATAATACATAACAATTAAAGCAATGCTTGATAAACAACCTGTTTAAGAGCTGTTTTCTGTTGGAGGTGCTCGTGTTTCTCTCAGTCCGAGAGAGAACTCTTGTCCATATTCTCTACTCATCTGCTTCTAAATATCAGGGGACATGCAAATGCAGCTCTCTGCCTGCTGATAAAACAACCACAACCTCTGATGTGGGACATCTCAGAGGACAGTGCCAGTTTCAAGGGTCTCTGCTGTTAATATTTTGAAATCAGGAGCTAGTCCAGAGGACACATAATGAATTTCGTACCAAACTTGGCTTTCATTTTGGCCATTTTACATGGTAATCATTGTAGAGCTTGCTGTGTGTGTGTATAATAGTGTGTGCGTGTGTTGGTGTGTAAGTCATCTAATCAGAGTGTCTGTTTGCAGGTGTCCAGTGTGAGGTGCAGCTGGTGGGGTCTGGGGGCGATCTGAGAAAGCATGGGGTCTCTGAGACTCTCCTGTGCAGCTTCTGGATTCACCTTCAGTGACCACTGGATGACCTGGGTCCGCCAGTATCCAGGGAAGGGCCAGCAGTGGGTCGCAGGCATTAGTACTGGGGGTAGTACATACTATACAGATTCAGTAAAGGGCCGATTCACCTACTCCAGAGCCAATGCCAAGAACACGCTGCATCTGCAGATGAACAGCCTGTAAGCCGAGGACACGGACATGTGTTACTGTGCAAGACACAGTGAGGGGAAGTCAGTAAGAGCCCAAACACAAACCTCCCCTGCAGGGAGAATACTGGTCTCCAGGGGGCACTCCAGATGCACAGAGCACAAGATTCAGACCCAGGAGCAGCTGGAGCTTCAAGGCTGATTTCCTGTGGTTATATGTGGATTCTTCTAAATCTCACAGTTCCTCACAGATCTCTAATTCAAAAAAAATAATTCTTCTGTGCCTACTCCTGGCATCTATGAATTAAAAAGTTATATTGTAACAAAAGAATATATTCTGTCCTACAGCAACAATCAGCTTCTTAACCTTTAAGGACAAGAAATGACTCTGCCAGTGGTCCCTGCATCAGAGTTCTCATGACGCTCAGATAAAATACTTTCCAGTCAGATTTCAGGAAAATGGTGCTTGAGTATTGGCTGACAGTCTTAACAGTATGTGCTTCCATCACACTCTGTGGGGAATTCTGGCAATGATCTAGCTAATGATTTAATTAAAAGGTAGGCAGTCTGCCTATTTTATATTGAATTTCTTCAAATGACACAATTTTTGTTGTTGCTGATTTTTGCTTTTGTTGTTTTTCCTTTTATTCCCCGCCAGGGGAGAGCGCAAACTCAGGGCCCCATTACCACAAATTTTGCAGTCAAGTCTCCAAAATTTGGGAATCTCAGGAGTCAGCACAGCTTTGGTTGTTTTTCCTAACATTCGTGGCCTAATGTTTCTCTGTGTGTGTGTGTGTGTGTGTGTGTGTGTGTGTGTGTGTGTCTTTTCTGCAATCCCATCTGAAAAACACATAAATTCACCAATTGCATTTTATTACCTGGGTGCTAATATCCTCTATCAGTCTATCCTTCAGAACCTGCAGGCCATGATAGTCCAGGAAACATACTAACTTTTGTGAAAATTCAGGATTCGGGGAGAATTCTAGGGCCAAACAGGATCATTCAGTTCTTCATGCTGGATGCTGTATCTTCATCTTCACAGCCGCACAAAATGTCGGACACTCTTTCTGGTTTCACCCAGAGAATCTACATTTGTCCTGTTAATCAGCTTCTCATCCTCCTGGTGGCTTTGCTAGTTAATTTGCTGTTTGTTACCGGTAACATTCCCAGTATGCAGTGACACACAACTGTAGGTGAGGAATTTCAGCTATTTTGGTATAAGATCCTGTATAAAATGTAAGATTATGTGTGAATAACTTTATCAATGATGACTTTGTGGACAAGAAATGTCTTCCTGTGCCAAAGGTAAATTTTTCATTGTTGCAGGTACTCTTTTCACCTTAGAATGACTCTTGAGCAGATGTAAGAGTATAGTTGTCAAAAGAAAGCTCTTCCTTCTTAGTGACTTACAAAAGCCATTCCTATTTACAGCATACATTGAATGGGAGCCACTTTGGGCTAAATTCAATGAGATTTCTAGATTTAGCTGACCTTCAAACTTTTGAGTATCTAATGATTTTCCATAATCTATTGCAGAAGAGAAAATGTGTATCTGACAATTTAAGTATTCCTGGTTTTGTTCTGAGTGTCTTATAAAGATGTAAGTCCCCGAGAGAAGAATACAATTGCCTTTATTCCTAAAGTCATCCTAGTCATCCTCACCTTTCTCAACCATCTTCTTCATCACTTTCTGTGGCCTGAAAGAACAGGAGCTTGGTCTTGGAGAATGGAAAAATCATGGAAGGGAATGTGTTCTCTGAGGAAGCAGTCAAGGTTCTCATCCCAGATTGATTCCTTTTAAACTTTATTACAAACTTACAAATCGCATGCATACCAACATAGCCCATCAGAAATAGTCTCATGATGTATTTATTCAAATTGAGGTCTTACTCACTCTGAATAATACACTTGGGATAATAGGCCTCATTGCCAGTATGTCAGTTTCTTCCTCTTCTTGGGGAAACTCTGAGGTGAAACGCTCAGGGATTGAAGCATGAGGTTTTGTGACTGCTTTATTTGTGAACCTGGCTCTTTCTCTCAAGGAGAAGCATATGCAAATAAAGGCCCTCCTTCTGCTGATAAAAAAAACACCCCAATCCCAACAATACAGTTCTTGGAGAAGATCCTCAGTACCATAATCTACAAGAGTCCCTATTATGCAATCTGTATGAACACAGACTCATCATGGAGTCTGTACTAAGCTGTCTTTTTCAGGCAGCTATTTCAATAAGTAATGTTATTGAGAGCAAGTGTGTGTGAGTGGGCATGAGTTACAGACAGTTGACATGTGTGATCGTTTTCATGACCGGCATATACTGTTTGAAAATGTCAACTGTAATGTGCAACTGGATGAGTGTGTAATGTGCAACTGGATGAGTCTGAAGGAGACTTGATTGAGCATAAGACATCTTTGAGATTCTAATGTGCAAACTCTGGATTTACATTTAGTAACTTTTCCATGACCTGTAGCAGCCAAGTTCAAGGCCTGCAGGGTATCTTACCAGTACTGTTTATATCACGTATTGTACAGATTCCATGAAAGCTGGTTTACCATCTCCAGAGACTGCCAAGAACACACTGTATCCGCTAAAGGACAGTCTAAAAGTCAATCACACATCCATGTATAATGGTGGGGAAGAGACACAGAGAGAAGTCAGAGTGAATACAGACACAAACCTCCTATGCAGGGAGGGAGGGAGCTGTTTTGCAGGGCTCTGTAAGGGCATGGACAGAAGGAAGGATTCTGGATCATGAGTATTTGGAAAGGGAGTTTCTAGTCTGTGTTTCTATTGTGATCCAGGGTTCTTCATCTCATTATTTCACACTAGGAATTTATGTTTGTTTGTTTTTTATGATTCAGTGCCTACCCTTAATATCTGTGAATTCAAAGTTGTATTGTAAGAAAAGAAAACATTCTCATAGAGAGAAAAACAGCCAACCAAAATGAGCTTGTTCCATAGATAGTAGAAATTTTTCAGGGGTAATCAGCATCTCTTTTGAGAAGGTCAATGTGCTAGTCCTGGTAGATTGGAGAAACAAATTCATGGACACTCCTACCTGTATAGGAAAAAAGTTTATATAAAGAACAATGGCATATTGAGAACACATATCACTCCAGTCCAGACAAGCCCATGAGTCCAATAGTAGCCCATATGTCTGATACCGTCCTGTAATTCCTCTTCAGTCTCATGCAACACATGATACAATGCTGAGTGCAAGAAGATCACAGGTTAGTGGGTTGAAAGTCTTGTGGATCCAGTGGCATTAGAAGCATCTTACTGCTGGCGTGGGCCTCCACATGGCTCCTCCAGCTCCAAGGTTCTGGCTGCCATTAGCATAGCTCCATGTGGCTTGTCAACAGCAATGCCTCACAGGGAGAGAGTGTATCTAGCCTTCAGTGAGCTATTTATCTCCTTCGTACCTCCAAATGAGGTCACTAAGATGCGACCTGATTGACAGGATAGACTCCACCCCTTCTTAAGTTGACAAGAGTTCATGTAACTGCCAGTCGAAGAATCTTTCAGGCAGACTCAGTGGAGTGCCTGGGTAGTGCTAACTCTTATGGCTTCAACTAATGGCTGTACAGTTGGTGGTTTGAAACTTGGTGTCATTTATTCAAGTATAATATAGTGTAAAAAGTTGCTTTTCACCCAAACTAAAATTCTGTTGACATTGATCAGTTCCAACTCATAGTAATCCTATAGGACAAACTAGAACTGCTCCCATAAGATTTCCAAGCCTGTATTTCCTTATGAGATTATTCTACCACTAATTCTGTCACAGAGAAGTTGGTGGTTCTGAAAGATTGAATTTTCATTTAACAGCTAGGCAAGTCACCACTGTCTAACTGGGGTTGGTAGTTCTGACATATATTTAGTGAATTTTTAAGTATTATATTCTGTCAAAAATCATCATACTTTAAAATTATGTATTTCATGAAGCCTTGCTCTTTTTCATCCAGACTCTTCCCCTAGATCAGGGGTCAGTAAATTTTTTTTTCAAAAAAACCTCTGAAAACTATAATTGATGATTGCATTGGTCATATAGACTTGGAGTCAAATATTCAACCTTACTGATTGTGTAAACAACAGCAGGCAGCAGAAAAGGGCATAGCAGTGTGATAATAGAATGCTATTCACAAAGACAGGAACTGGGCCATGAGCCTGTTAACCAAAGCCCTACACTGAGGGTCTGTGTAAGTAACAGATGATCTTCTGTTTCTTTTCTAAAAACAGTTTTATTGGAATTTCATGCACATACGATATAATTCAATCATACAAAGAAGAGGCATACACGTCAGTCTTCTCTGCAGTAGGAGCAGCTCGCCTGCCACTACCCTCATCCCTTAAAAATTTTTGTCAGCGCCAAATTCTTCTCCACCCCTCCTCTGGTCAGAAGCGCCTCCCAGCTGATGAGGTGACCCTTGTCTGTTGTGCAGAAACAGCACAGGCACTGACAGAGGAGCGCTTCAGCAGCTTGGCAGCCCCACATTCCCTGACCTCACTGATCTCTAGTCACAGCTTTCAAACCAGCATATCTCAATGGACTTTGACACAGCAACCAAGCTCATTGGGGCTGCCACAGTTGGAGTGGCATCTATGGAGCCCGCATTGGGACTGGGTTTGGGAGCCTCATCCTGGGTTATGCCAGGAACCCTTCTCTGAAGCAGCCACCCTTCTCCTATGCCATCCTGGACTTTGCCTTCTTGAAGGCCCTCAGGCTTTTCTGCCTGATGGTGGCCTTCCTCATCCCTTTTGCCATGTGAAGGAGCCATATCCACCCCCCACATTTCTCTGTCCCATGTCTGTCTGCCCAAAATTTCCCTTCTCTGCACCTCCCCGGGCAGTCTGGGGAAAATAATTGGCTCAGAGTTTGACAGAGGAAAGACAAATAAATACTTTATTAATAAATATGTTTCTTTTTTTAATAAAGTGGGGGGTATACAATTATCATCACTATCAATTAAAATTTTTTCTTCCTCTTTGTTCATATCATTACATTTTTATTTTGGCAAAATGTACACAGGAAAACATTCTCCAATTCAACCACTATTATATGTACAATTGAGTGTCTTTGATTATACTCTTCATGTTTACAACCATTATTGATATCCTATTCAAAATTATCCCGCCACCATTCATATAAACTGACTTCCCCCTAAGCAACAACCCTATCTCCTCCACCCACGGTAACCCTTGGTCAAGCTTTGTTTTTATGTAGTTTTAAAAATAGATGTATATAATATTCACATATCAGGCATCAAAGAACAAAAAATCATATCATTGTTTTCACACCTCCATGATATGATCGCCAAGGACAAACAAGTGCATAAGCAAATGTGGCAAAGAAAGCTGATGGTGTCCGGCTATCAAAAGAGATAGGGTCTGGGGTCTTAAAGCATTGAAGGTAAACAAATGGCCATCTAGCTCAGAAGCAACAAAGCCCACATGGAAGAAACACACCAGCCTGTGCCATCAAGAGGTGTTGAAGGGATCAGGTATAAGGCGTCAGAAAAAAAAAATCTTACCATAGTGAATGAAGGGGGAAGTGCAGAGTAGAGACCCAAAGCCCATTTGTAGGCCGCTGGAGATCCCCAATCAGAGGGGTCTAGGGGAGGAGATGAGTCAGTCGGGGTGTAATGTAGCACAGATAAAGAATACAGCTTTTCTCTAGTACCTAAAAGCTTCCTTCCCCCCCCCCCCCAACTACCATGATCCAAACTCTACCTTGCAAGTCTGGATAGAGCAGAGGATGTACACAGGTGCAGATAGGAGCTGGAGGCACAGGGAATCCAGGGTGGATGATACCTTCAGAACCAAAAGTGTGAGGGGCGACACTGGGAAAGTAGAGGGTGAGTGGGTTGGAAAGAGGGAACCAATCACAAAGATCTATATATGACCTCCTCCCTGGGGGGACAGACAACAGAAAAGGGGGTGAAGGGAGACTCCGGACAGGGTAAGATAGGACAAAATAATAATTTATAAATTATCAAGGGCACATTACAGGGGGGCGGAGGAGCGGGGAAGGAGGGGGAAAAAGAGGACTTGATGCAAAGGGTCTAAGTGGAGAGCAAATGCTTTGAAAATGATTAGGGCAAAGAATGTACAGATGTGCTTTATACAATTGATGTATGTATGAATTGTGTTAAGAGTTGTATAGGTCCCTAATAAAATGTTTAAAGCCAGGAAGATGGCCGACCTGGACACCTGCATACTCTGAGAGCTCCTCCAAACAAAGCAGATTTGGTGTCCAGGTAGCTGAATAGTAGGGGTCTGGTGAGTGAAATATCCCCCTGGGACAGCACCCCAGTACCACCCCACACATTTGTCCTGAGCAGGGGTCTAGGTGAAACAGGACCGGACTCGTGGTACATCTCTGGTCACTAAGCTGCCACCATCTCACTGGCGACTAGCCTAAGCTCCATCCCCAAACCGGACCCCCGCCCAGAGTCGCTTGCCTGCCCTGCTTAGACCAGCGCAGCAGGTCACGCGCTCCCCTACACCAGCGACCCACTCGCGGATCCCCACTAGGAGAGAAGTTTTCCTCTCCCGTGGTTCCCCTCTCCCTTCAAGGCAGAGATCTGCCCTGGGGCCGTGTCCCTCCCTCCATTTATCCAAGCTCTGGGGGGCAGACCCGCAGGTTGTCTGGCGACCCCCACGAGTGACCACCACTCACACTGCTGCCGAGGACCTCTCCACCGGCCCTCTGTGTGCCGGCCGCCCACCCCCGCCCACCCCCTGCAGCCTAGCAACAGCTCCACTCCCGGCAAGGACCCTGCGCGGAGCATTTCCCGCCGGCGGGAGCCATAGCCCAACCCGCGCCTGTCCCGGACCCTGCGCTTCCGCAGAGCGCCGTGGCCCGCGCTGCTGAGTCTACCCGAGGGCCCCTCCCGGTGCCAGGCACAAGAGTGGGTGCCTTCCCCAGGGACCCCGGCAGCCACTGCTCTGAGCTCTGAGCCTGAGCGGAGGACAAGCGCCATTGCCCCCTGCGGTTTCGCGCCAAGCCGCTGCTGTCCGCACAGCTCTGAGCTCTGAGTGGGGGCAGAGGATGGGCACCATTGCCCCCTGCGGTTTCGCGCCAAGCCGCCATTGTCCACACGGCTCTGAGCTCTGAGCCTGGGCGGAGAACAGGGGCCATTGCCCCCTGCCGTTTCGTGCTGCTGTCCAAGGGGCCTTCCTATGCCTGCTCACAGCCCGGGCAGATCAAACATTCCAACTGCGGTGGAGCCTAGGACTCAGCTTTGCAGTCCCTGTGGAGCCGTCAGTGAGCTCCAGCCGGCTCTCACCACCTGGGGGCCCTGTGGGGTCCCCAGTGCCAGCCCTAAGCCTGCCGCAGCCCTCCCCAGCCACCACAGGAGACGGGCACAGTGGCCTGTGCCCCCCCACAGTACCCTTAGCTGTCCTAGCACTTCCCAGCTAGAGCACAAGGACTGCCAGTGGGGAGCGGCTGGACCTAGAAGGGCTTGCTGAGCTGAAGAGCATTCCCACCATCACATAGATCAGCACCATATCTTGGGACAACACGAACTCACCCACCTCTGCGCTCTATTAGGCATCACCAGCGCTTAGAGGAAAAGGGGGAAATTTTCAGATATACACATCTACACATCCTCCATCTAGCATAGGTTTTTTTTTTTTTGCCTTTTTGTGTTTTTTGTTTTGTTTTTAATTTCTTCTTCCCGTTATTTTACTTTCTGTGCTGTACTCTCTCTCTCCTTCCTTCCTACTTTTTCATTAATGCTTTTATTTCTCTTCTGCCCCTTTTCTATAGATTCTCCTTCTCTCTCTCTTTTTCTTCTCCTTCCACCTCTACTAGTATCACAGCTTGTCCCTCTTCTATTACAGATTCTCCTCCCTCTCTCTCCAATTTTTTTCTTCCTCCTTCCCAATATTTTGTTAAAAACTATTTTTAAATCGTTAACCTTTTAAATCCTTTTTATTACTAACCTCCACTCCCCATAAAGGGGGTTGCTAAGGGTACCCTGTCACACCTGGTCAAAGCAGCCTGAGGACACTCACTGAGGCTCCAGCCCCCATTCCAGCTGCTGATACATCTCTGCACTGCGGGTTACCAACCCGACAGGGAACTCGGTCTACACAGCAGTCTGACCCACCCTTACAGTAGGTCATAGGCAATTGCCTGAAAGAATCCTTAACAATAACATAGATAAGGTTACCTCGGTCTCCCAGAAGCATGGGCCTATGAAAGAATCAAGAAAAAATCAACAGACCACATCACTCCCAACAAAGAAATAAGAGAAACGAGGCACTTAAACAGACCTAATGTCACTCATAGAAGAAACAGATATGGATCAGCCACAAAAGGAAATCTTCAGAACTCTGCTTGCAGTAATACAGGAGCTAAGAGAAGCAACCCAGAATAAGGATGCAACAACAGAAGGGATGAAATACACAATAGAGGGGATGAAGTCCACAATAGAGGGGATGAATTCTACCCACCAAAGGGAACTGCAGAAACTAACAGAGGAGGTAGCAGAGGCCACACAAAAGGTCACAGAAGCTACATCTAGGCTTGAGGAGGCTGAGAACCGTATCAGTGAACTGAGGACACTCAAACCGAACGAAGCAAGCAAGAAAAACAATCAGATGGGAAAATTAACGAAACAGAAGACAGCCTGAGATCAATGACAGATGATATGAAGAGGAATAATGTTCGAATAATCGGTCTACCGGAACACAACATAACACAAAAATGGACAGCAAAGGAATTTCTGGAAGAAGATTTTCCCAACCTAGCAAAGGAGAATCAGACTTTCATACAGGAAGCAGAGAGGACGCCGGCTAAGGTAAACACCAAGAGCAACACGCCAAGACATATAATAGTAAAAATATCCAACTTAGAGGAAAAAGAGAAAATTTATGAGCAGCAAGAGAAAGGAAGACAGTCACATACAAAGGAGCGCAGGTAAGAATATGCTCAGACTTATCAGCAGAAACCATGAAGGAGGAGAGAATGGAGCAACATCTTCCAAAAACTGAAAGATAAAAATGCCTCACCCAGAATCCTATACCCTGCCAAGTTATCCATTAAGATAGAGGGTAAGGGTCTTCCAGGACAAGGAAGAACTCAAAAATATGCTTCAAGTCACCCGACCCTGCAGAAGATACTGGCGGACTCACTATGGCCAGAAGATCAAGCTCCAACTAGAACCATAGGGAGGCCACCATATATCCCATCTCCATCTAGAAGTTAACATGCCAGCAACAAGTACCAGGACAACAGGGTCTCAGATGGAAAAGAGGACATGATAGAAACCCTCACTCAAACGCAGCACACTGATATGAAGGGAGATAGGTAAAGACCGAAAACACAAAACAGAGTATGGAAACTATGAAGCCAGAGATAGTAATAATCACTCTGAATACCAATGGGCTCAATTCGTACATTAAAAGTAAGAGGCTGGAGGACTGGATTAGAAAACATAACCCATCAATCTGCTTCCTGCAAGAGACCCACCTTAAGCTAGCAGACAAGCTGATGGTTCCCGGCTATCAAAAATATATAGCGTCTGGGGTCTTAAAGGTTTGAAGGCAAATAAGCGGCCATCTAGCTCAGAAGCAACAAAGCCCAAAGAGAAGAAGCACACGGCCTAAACGAATACAAGGTGTTGAATGGACCATGTAGCAGACACCAAGGAACAAAAACAATCATTGTGTGATCACCTTCCTCACATAATCACTGAAGACGAAAGTGTGCATAAGCAAGTGTGGTGAAGAAGGCTGATGGTGCCCGGCTACTGAGAGACATAGCGTCTGGGGACTTAAAGGCTTGAAAGCAAACAAGCGGCCATCTAGCCCAGAAGCAACCAAGCTCACACGGAAGCAGCACACCAACATATAGGTGATCATGAAGGGCAGAGGAGACCAGGTCTCCAACAACAAAGGTGGGGTGGTGGTGAGAATCATATCACCGTGAAAGAGGGGGAGTACATGATGGGGACCCAATGCCCAACTGTAGACAGCTGGACATCCCATCCCTTCCAGAGGGGTAGTGGGGAGGAGATGAGTCACTCAGGGTTCAGTGTAGCAACAATGAAACTAAAAACCTTCCTCTAGTTCCTGAACGCTTCCTCCCCTCCCAATTATCATGACCCCAATTTTACCTAGCGGGCCTGGTTATACCAGAAGATGTACAGCGGTGCAGTAGGGATCTGGAAACACAGGGAATCTAGGACAGACAAACCCCTCAACACCAGCGGTGGGAGTGGCGACACCAGGAGGGAAGGGGGTGTAGAAAGGGAGAACCGATCTCGGAGACCTATGTGTAACCTCCTCTCTTGGAGATGGGCAATGGGGAGGTGGGTAAGGGGAAGACGCCGGGGAGTGTAAGATAAGATATAATAATTATTTATAAACTATCAAGGGACCAGGGGTGGCATCGGGGAGGGAGGGGGACAGGGGCAAAAAAGGGAAACCGAGCTGATTCCAGGAACCCAAGTGGAAGGTGAATTATGAGAATGACGAGTGCAACGAATGTGTAAGGGTGCTTTGCTCAATTGATGTATGTACAGATTGTGATAAGAGCCTTATGAGCCCCAATAAAAAGATTGAAAAAATAAAATAAAATGTTAAAAAAATATTCACTGACTTAATGTTTACAGTGTTGTAAAATATATATGTATATATGCATATATATCGTAATGAATTCTTATGTTCTTTCCCCCTCCCACATTCATTGTTTGCTCCCAAAATTTCCTCACCCTTGCTACTCCTCTACTCCCCTAGGGCCCTATAGACCATTGCATCAGTTATTGTCTCTAGGGATCCGTGTCTGTGCGTTACAACTTTGGAAACCCAATAGAAACAACCAAAACCAAAACTAAAATAAAGCTGCAAGAAGAAAATAATAATAATATAAAGATAAAAATGAAAATAAAGAATGAGAAAGGAAAGACTACCATCAATATTTTAAAGTTCAGCAAAAAAAATACTGTTATGGAACAAGTGGGAAATACTTTACCTTAGAGCAAGTACAGGTTGGATCGAGAGGTAGGTCAACTGACCAATTGTCATATTGTGCCATGGTCTGATCCACTGTGATCAAGTTCACAATCATCTCTGTCTGATGGTAAACCTTTTCAAGGGGATGTACCAGAGGTTTAATATGACTAGATATTCTTCAGATGGATTTTGAGTTCTCACTGTTCACCTACCCTTCGACAAGATGGATGTTCATCATTTGAGCTCTGGGACTTTTCCCTTCATTACATTTGAATTTAATTGTCACTATCTTTGGATCCCACATGCTGGTGTGCTTCTTCATTGTGGACTTCCTTGACACCTGACTTAGATGGCTGCTTCTTTGAAGACAAGCCTTTTAGACCCCAGATAATTGATAGCCTGGCACCATCTGCTTTTTTTCACCCCATTTTGCTGTAATGCCCTTATCTTCATTCATTTTTCAATGAAGGTAAGTATTGAACAGAGCCATGTTAAGATCTTGTACCCAGAATATGATCACCTAGAGGATGGATCTAGCTAAATCTTGTCATAAACCATGGGCACCTCTACCTAGTGCCTGGAAAGTGAACATGTGAAACTCCACAACTGTGTTACTCTGGGTTGACTAGGGAAAAATTTCATAGACATTCATATGTGTACAAGAGAGAACTTTATATCAAAGAGCAATTGTACATTAAGAAAGAATACCTGCCCAGTCCAGTTGAAGTCACTAAGTCTGAAATTAGCCCATATATCCAATACCAGACTATAAATTCTTTTCAGACTCACACAACATATACAATGATGTCGAATGCAGGAAGACCACATGCCAGTGGGTGGAAATTCTTTTGGATCCAGTGGAGGCGGAAACATCTCAATGCTGTCAAGGGTCTCCACGTGGCTCCTTCAGCTCCAGGGCTCTAGTGTCGCTTCATGTGTCTTGTTCACAGGAATGTCTCACAGGGCATGAGCTTGTGTCCCGCCTCCAGGGAACTATTTATCTCCTCAATGCCTCCAAATGAGGTCATCAAACTGCACCCGCACTGACAGACTAAACTCCACCCCTTCATTCTTAAGTCTCAAATTGACAACAGATTATGCAACTACCACAGCAACCAAGGAGGCAGATGAAGAGGAGGACAGGAAAAGAGAAGTAGGTGCCTTCTCTGTTTTATACTCTACTTAAATTTGTATCTTTATGTTATTATTATTTTTCTTTATGTTTCTTTTTTGGGTTTTTAATTGTTTTTGCTATTGTCTCCCTGTTTGGAAGCAAAAAAGAAGTGGATGCATGGAGACAATAACTGAGGCAATGGTTTATATGGAAGGGGGAGGGGAATTAGGGAGTAATTAGTGGATCTGTGAGGCACGAGTGAGCATTAAGCTTATTTGACAATGGATATACAACTCTTTTCTAGAAGTGTTTTAAGTATGGAAATCTGAATGTTATATCAGGAACATTACAAAAGAAAGGGGGGGGGGGACTTGATCTATGGTTACCATGTGTGAAGGAGGAAGAGTTTTTGCTTAGGGGATAGTGAATTAATTTTAATGGTGGTGGAAAATATGGAGGGTGATTAAAATAATGGTTGTACAACATGAAAAGAATACTCAGTGGCACTGAATTACACATGCAGAAGTTGTTGAACTGGTGAAAGTTTTGTTACATACATTTTTGCAAGTATGTGAAATATATTACATGAATAATGATTATGGAGGGGGAAATTGTTCCATAATTGACTGTGGTAGAGATTGTACAACTCTTCTTGATATGATTGAGGTATTGAATTATACGATAACTTGAAAAGTGCCAATAAAAGTGATTTGTTTTGTTTTGAAGAGAAGCAAATTCTCAGAAATGTTCATGATTTTACCTCCCACTTTAACCCTACAGCCTGCACATTTCATGGGGTACCCTTGTACTAAGGGTAGAACTGGGCTGCCCAGAGAGAAAGTGAAACATTCCAAGAAAAATAGTATCCCCAGGAATTCCCTTCGTTATGGCTCACACCTCAGGCCAACTGTCTGCATTTCTACAAATCTACACATGGTTTTCAGGAAGAAATTGTTTGTCCATAGTGAGTGCAAATGATGAAGGGTAGAGATTGACCTCACAGAACAAAGGTCAGAAAAATTCCCTCTAGAGGCCATTACTCAGCTGCTCCTACTCAGAACCATCCTCCTTCTGCTTCCACATGCACAGCACACGTGAATCACCTAGAGTAAAATATGGTAACAGAGCTCCAAGTCACAAATGAAAGTCAGACTTCTTAGGTCTTCATCCTTACCATGTTGATCATAGATGCCTGTGGAGGTAACACCCTTCTGGATTCTTCCTGGTGACATGAATGTCCTACCCTGTAAGCACCTTCATGTCAAAAACAATGATTTTCATCTTAGAATGGTTTTAAATTATATCCCCCCCCTTTATTCCTAGGTGTGATTGTTCAGGTAGAGCTGCTACAGACCAGTCATGAGTTGGGAAAGCTATGTGCAATGTCTCAAAGTGCTATGTCTAACTTTCAGGTCTGCAGATATCAAGTTTCTAGATCTATCAGGTTCTGGGAAACACAACCTGTGTTAGGTGGCAAAGAAGTCTTGTGATGAGAGTCTTAGCAACAACTCAGTTTTCACATATTGATACATTGAAACCACAACAGCTCAACCAGCTGGGTGTACTTTAACTGAACAATCTGAAACCTGAGGACAATGACATGTAAATGTAGGAAACTTACCAGGAGACACAGTGAAGGCTAAATGGTCAAACATCTCAAGCATCACAACACGAACTGGGCAGCAGAGGGAGCTCAGGGTACATGGGACACAATCTTTGCCACAGGAGCAGGTGCAGGGGATGCCAAGTTTGTTTCCTCTTGTGTCTGGAGTTTCCCAGTTCACCCACGTGGAGTACCTCTTCAAGGACACTTCAGCAACTACAGTTCTCATGTCTCTTATTTTCCTGAAGGGAAGATCCTAAAAATTAAAATTCCTTGTTCTTCCTGAGAAGACAGGGGAGAAAGAAATCACACTTGGGACAAGTTGAAATCAATCCCAGAAGGACCGATAATCTCTCTAGGCTGTTAAAATCTGACCTCCATGTGCTTCTCTCAACACAATCAGTTACTCTCCATCCTAATTCTTTTTTACCAGTTACTGTAGGTTGAAACTATATGTGTGTGAATCCCAGCCCAAATATCTCCTGTGAAGAGAAAACAAAAGCAAACCTGATTTTACCATTTCTGAAATAATTGACAGTTGCATGTATTTTTGAAACTTGGAGAAACTGACATTTTGAGATTCTTAATAAAGCATCAAAATGTCTCATAGTCATTAGAAATCATATAATGGCGCTTGCCCCAATCCCAACTATGTGGACTCTCCCCCTTCCCTTCCCCCCACCCCTACCTAAAGAAGACAATTCAGAGAACAGAACTGAAGCTGAAGCTTGGGGACATGTGCATCTGTGATTAGAGCACACAGGAGAAGCGAAGAGGGTAGGAGTGTGAGAAGAACACATCCTGACTCACTAATCCCCAAGGACGATATTACTGCTCATAGCAGATAAGGCACAGTGAGGATCATAGGGCCAGTCACACCACAAGACATGATGTCCCTAACTGAACCATATCACTATGGGGGACAACACTGGAGACTCAGGGTGGGACTTGTGTCTGATCAGACCCCATCACATTGGGGCAAAATACTAAGGGCATGCAACAGCAAGGGAAGCAAAGCAATGAAGTCCCCGGGGAATGCCAAAATTAGATGTTGGGGACAGTGTGACACAGCACCCCTTCAGACTCGACTTGAAAGCATTCCTAAAAGTCAAAAACCAGCCTGCAACGATTTATATGCATTTCTTGTTTTGTCACTGGCTATCTTTTTGTTGTTATTTCTGTTTGTTCGGTTGGTTTTGTCTTCCTCTGTTGTTTTGTTTGGCTTTGCCTTGTTTTTGTTCTTATTAATGTCTCTGCATGTCGATCTAGATAGAAGACTGGATAAACAATTCAGAGAAGGAAAAACAGGACCAGTGGTCCCGGGGGGGCATGGGAGAAGGAGAGGTGGGAGAATAGAAGGTGGGGGTGAGGGGATCAACCAACCCAAGGTCAAGTTAACAACAAATGAACTAAAATCGTTGGAGAGAAAGCATAGGATGCCTAGTGGGGATTAATCGAGGGCAAAGTCAGAGCGAGGAATTACTGAAACTCAAATTAAGACTGAACATGTTAGTGGGACAAGAGGAAAGTAAAAGGAAATGGAGGAAAAATTAGAAAGCAAAGGGCATTTACAGAGGTCTAAATATAGGCATATACGTATGTAAATATATTTATATGTAATGGCAGGGAAATAGATATGTTAGGTATTAAGGTTGAAGATGGAAACTGGACCTCAACTCAAGTACTCCCCAAATGTAAGAAGACTTTGTTCTAAAACCCTGCATTCTGTGATGCTCACTTTCCCAACACGATGGCGGTCGACAAATTGGGTGCATAAGCAAATGTGGTGAAGAAAGCTGATGGTTCATTGCTATCAAAAGATATAGTGGCTCTGGTCTTACTGGCTTGAAGATAAACAAACAGACATGTAGTTGAGAAGCAAAAATGGAAGAAGCACACCAGTCTGTGTGATCATGAAGTGTCCATGTGATCATGTATCAGGCATCAAAGACCCAGAACAAAAAAAAAATTTTTTAATCATATCCATGTGAATGAAGAAGTGTGTGCAGTGGAGACCCAAAGCCCATCTATAGACAATTGGAAATCCCCTTACATATGGGTCACAAGAAAGAGAAGAGTCAGTCAGAGTGTACTACAGCACCAATGAAACAGACAACTTTCCTCTAGTTCTTTAATGCTTCTCCCCCCACTATCATGACCTCAATTCTACCTTACAAATCTGACTAGACCAGAGCACGTACACTTCTACAGCTAAGATCTCACAACAAAAGGAATCCAGGACAGATAAAACCCTCAGGGCCAATAATGAGAATAGAGATACCAAGAGGATAATGGGAAGATGGGAGTAGAAAGGGGGCATCAATCACAAGGACTGACATATAACTCCCTCCCAGTGGGACAAACAATGGAAAAATGGGTGAAGGGAGACAGTGGAAAATGTAAAATAAAAATTTATAATTTATCAAGGTTCATGAAGGAAGAAGAGTGGGAGAGGGAGGGGGGAAATGAGGAGCTGATATCAAGGGCTCAGGTAGAAAGCAAACACTTCCAACATGATGATGGCAGCATATGTACAAATGAGCTTGACAATGGACGAATGCATGGATGGTGATATGAGCCATAAGAGCCCCCAATAAAAGTATTTAATAAAAAAGAAAGCATTAGTATTATAAAGCATAATACCTAGATTTGGAGAACAAAATCAACTCCTTAACCATGGGAGACTTCCTCTAGTTTTAGGAAGATGCCCTGGAAACGTCCTGATGTGTTATGCAAATTCACGAACAGCATTGGCTTCTCTGGGAGATGTAGAGATCTTCAGCATTTAAAGAACATCTAAGTGTAACTTGATACCTTAAAATTCTTGGTGTGCAAAAGATTTGTGAAGGGAAGGCAAGCTTGATTAAGGCAAGACAAACCTGCAGGGAAGGAGCAAAACTCAGGAGCCACTGTCATATTCAGCTC